>NW_006408584.1:16315646-16325027 GCF_000296735.1 Chrysochloris asiatica
GCTGAGCGTGTTCTTGCTTTTTGGTTTTCTGATTCCAGATCTTTGCACATTTTGTTGTAATATTTGGCTTTATCTTCTTGAGCTGATCTTTGAAAATTTCTGTTCAGCACTTTTACCTCCTCATTTCTTCCATTTGCTTTAGCATCTCTACATTGGAGAACATGTTTCAGTGTCTCTTCTGACATCCATTTTGACCTTTTCCTTCTTTCTTGTCTTCTTAATAACTTCCTTGCTTAGAGTTTTCAAAATCATCACTATCCATTGATGCCGGTGAACTTGTTTTCTGTCTCCAACATGATGCTCTTACTTATCAGTTTTAAATCATTCATTCATTAAAGATTAAAAGAATACACACTTGGCATTCTTTTAATGTCAAGACATGTGCTACACCAGTGTACAAAACACAGAGACTTCACCATCTCCTTCTACTAATAGCTAAGATTCTTTTACTCATAGCAAAACAGTCTGAATATTTCATACAAATTCAAAAATCTATTTTAGAAGTTGTTGTTCTTGTTAGTTGCCATCAATTCAGTTCCAACCTTACGTATAACATAACAAAATATTGCTTGGTACTTTATCACCTTATCATCTTCATAATCTTTCATATGTTTGAATCCATTGTTGTTTCTGGGGAATTGTTGTTTAGGAATAATTAAAATGCTCATTGGTGAGGTCTAAGAAATACTCTGATCATCTAAAAAACAGAATATAGAGATTTATCCATCCTTATATGCACACAAGAAAAACAATAACAAACTGCAGCATGCCAGTATGAGTATTCATCATAATAGCATACTTTAAAAGCCTTCTGTTTTGACTGATAGCCAAGATGACAGACTAGGAATATATAATATACAGACAGTCTACAATAAAGATTTTTTTAAAAAGTGAAATGGATACGGAAGGCAATCCTAGAACCCAAAGTTTCAAAGGAATGGATACAGTAGTAGATTAAATATGGATTAGTTGAAGAGACTGAAAGAAAACAGTGTAAAGGGAGGCATAGGAACAATGAACTTCCAACAGCCTAGCATAGTGTGGCCATTTTGAATTATTACAAGAAGAAACATTCTGTTCAGGGCAGGAATCAAATAACCAGCTCTGCTCACTCAGAACTGAACCGGAATCAACATTGGTGCTCATCTACTAAAGTAGTGTGATTCTCCCCACCACCTCAGTTAATTCTTTCAGTGACTGGAAGTATGGCATCCCCAACCTGTCCCCACCCACCAGACAGTCAGACAATCCTGGCCCTCCAATTGCCAATACTGTGCCCTTTTTCGGCTTTTCTATCTCTTTGGTTTTTTCTTTCTTCTTAGTTCTTCCCTCTTCACTCTTTCTTTTTAAATCATTTCCTCTTTTCTTTATCTTCACCACCGGCTCCTTTTTTTTTTTTCAATCCCATGAAGCACAAGCACCCTGTCCCCACTGCCTCCTCAGTCAGCAGTGCCCACTCCCACGCCTCTGTGATCAGTGGAGTGCATGCGCACAGAGCAAATGCCGCATTGCCACACAGCTGTGTTTGACAGCAAGCACTTGTACTAGTACTATGCCGCTTTTGCTTCGTTTCTTTTTTCTTCTTAAAGTTTCCCTTTCCTTCCCTGGTATGTTTTTCTTTGTTTTTATTTCTTCCTCTTCTCCCCACAGCATTTTTCTCCATCCTGTGACATTGGAATCCCTCCACTCCTGCCACTTCCACAGACAGCACCGTTGCTTCCATCCCCACACAGTTGTGGTGTGCACTGACATAGAGCTAGCATCTTGTAGCCATTGCAGAACTGCTTGATGACTAACACTTATGCCAGTACTAGGTGGCTTTAAAAAAAAAAAAAAAGTCTTTCTTTCTTCATTATCTTCCATCTTCTCTCCTCTTGTTTTTTCTTTATTTTTTCCTTTTAATCCTGTAGAATGGGCACCCTGCCCCCACCATCTCCATAGTCATCAATGCCTGCCTCCACACTTTCTCGGGCAGCATTATGTGATCCCAAGAAGTAGGTGCCCCTCCAGTACTCTCCACAGTTGCCAATGCGTGCTCCCATGGAATGAGCGTTGCTTTCCTGCTGCAGTCATGTTTGGTGGGTGTGAATGCTTCGTTAATGTACCACTTTTCTTTTCCCTTTCTCTTTCCTCTTTTTCTTTCCTTTCACTTTTTAGTTCTTCCCACTTTCTCCTTTTTCTTTTCTTTTCTTCCTCTCCTTCCCCACCCTTTTTAACCCATGAGTTGTTGTTGTTGTTGTTATGTGCCATGGAGTTGGTTCCAACTCATAGCGACACTGTAGAGGGTTTCCAAGGTTGCAAATCTTTCCGGGAGCAGAAAGCCTCATCTTTCTCCCATGGAACAGCTGGTAGTTTTGAAATGCTGACCCTGAGGTTCATAGCATGATTAGTAAGTAGCCAGAAATCCTATTCAGCCATATCTGCCACACTTGCTGCTCCATATCCTGAATGGGTGTGTTTCCATCCACTCCACCATCACTGGATCAACAGCAGATGGCAGCCAACACATGACCAGCCTACTCTCAGCTGCTCTACATGACCCGCAATTAGTCTAACACCTACACTCACAATTAGTACCAAATTCACCTGGAGACAGGTGATGAGCACCCCAGTACAGTCAAACTTTTAAACAGAGTACCACAGTCATCCTGGTCAGGGGATACTTGCAGAAAATTCTCTTAGTAATATACTAGTATTTATCTCATTAGACCCATATAAAAAGTAACTTCCATGGGGATGTACTGGGTCAATTAAATACAAGGTACAAAGTTAGCTTCTGGAGATTCCAAAGAGGTACTTGATATATTTTCCCAAAGGACACTGAATGATCATAAGAACTTATTAGGAAGCAGTCTTTTAAAAACTAACAACTGCAATGGTGACAAAAGATCAGGAATGCTGGGCTGAGCAACTTTTATTCACCATGAAAATGCAACTGCTCATTAATTGAAGGTAGTAAAGGCTGCCTGTGAGAATTTTATTGGGAAACCTTACCTCTTCTGACCTACAGCTCTGATATTGTTCCTTCAGACGTTTTTGTTCCCAAAAAAAAAGTAAAGAAGAGGACATGATTTGACCCCTAAAGATGCCAACTCATATGCAAATTCAAACTAAAGCTAAAGAAAATGGAAACAAGTCCACGAGAGCCAAAATATGACCTTAAATATATCCCACCTGAATTTACAGATCATCCAAAGAACAGATTTGATACATTAAACACTAAAGACTGGAGACCAGAAGAGTTGTGGGATGACATCAAGAACATCATACATGAAGAAGCAAAAAGCCATTAAGAAGACAAGAAAGAAGGAAAAGATCAAAATGGATGTCAGAAGTGACGCTGAAACTTGATCTCCAGCGAGAGATGCTAAAGCAAATGGAAGCAATGAGGAGGTCCAAGAGCTGAACAGAAAATTTGAAAGATCAGCTCGAGAAGATAAAGCCAAATATTACAATAAAATGTGCAAAGATCTGGAATCAGAAAACCAAAAAGCATTTCTCAAGCTGGGGGAACTGAAGAAAAAATTCAAGCCTCAATTTTGTTATTGAAGGATTCTCAGGGCTTTATTGAATGATACAGAAAGCATCAAGAGAAGATGGAAGGAATACACAGAGTCACTGCAATGGTTAATGTTTAACTATTTCAAGAGGTAGCATATGATCAAGAGCCAATGATCTTGAAGGAGAAAGTCCAAGGTGCATTGAAGGAATTGGCAAAGAACAAGGCACCAGGAATTGATGGAATAAAAGCTAAAATCTTTCAAGAAAGTGAGGCGGCATGGGAGGCACTCACTCATCTCTGCCAAGATTTGCAAGACAACTTTTTGGCTGACTGATTGGAACGGATCCATATTTTCACCCATACCAAACAGAGGTGGCCGAACGTAATGTGGAAATCATCAGACAATCACTTTGATATCTCATGCGAGTAAAGTTTTGCTAAAGGAAATACGGAAATGGCTACAATCATACATTGATAGAGAATTTCCAGAGGTTCAAGCAGGATTCAGAAGAGGCCGCGGAATGAGGGATATCATTGCTGATGTCGGATGGATCTTGGCTGAAAGCAGAGAATATCAGAAAGATGTTCACCTGTGCTTTATTGACTACGCAAAGGCTTTTGATCATGTGGATCATGACAAGCTATGGACAACATTGCAAAGTATGAGTATTCCGGAACACTTATTTGTGTGCATGAGGAATCTGTACATGGACCAAGAGGCAGTTGTTTGAATAGAACATTGGAACACTGAATGGTTTAAATTTTTAAAAGGTGTGTGACAAGGTTGTATTCTTTCACCATACTTATTCAACCTGTATTCTGAGCAAATAATCTGAGAAGCTGGGTTCTATGAAGAAAAACGTGGCCTCAGGATTGGAGGAAGACTCATTAACAACCTGCGATATGTAGATTATACAACCTTGCTTGCTGAAAGTGAAGAGGGCTTAAAATATTTACTGATGAAGATCAAAGAACACAGCCTTCAGTATGGATTACATCTCAATGTCAAGAAAACACAAATCCTCACCACTAGACCAATAAACAACATTCCTATCAACAGAAAAAAGATTGAAGTTGTTAAGGACTTCATTCTTCTTGTAACAACTATCAACACTCACGGAAGCAGCCATAAAGAGATAGACGACGTATTGCATCAGGCAAATTTGCTGCACAAGACCATTTTAAAGTGTTGAAGAACAAAGATGTCATCTTGAGGACTAAGGTGTGCCGGACCCAAGCCATGGTCTTTTCAATAATCTCATATGCATGCAAAACCTGGACAGTGAATAAGGAAGACTGTAGAAGAATTGATGCCTTTGAGTTATGGTGTTGGAGGAGAATATTGAAAGTGCCATGGGCTGCCAAAAGTACCAATAGATCTGTTTTGGAAGAAGTACAGCCAGAGTGCTCCTTAGAGGCCAAGATGGCCAAACTTCATCTCTTTGGACATATTGTCAGGAGGGACCAGTCACTGGAGAAGGATATTATGTTTGGTAAGGTGGAGGGTCAGAGAAAAAGAGGAAGACCCCCAATGAGATGGATTGGCCCAGTGGCAGCATTGATGGACTCAAGTGTGGCAGTGGTAGTGAGGTTGGCCCAGGATCGGGTAGTGAATCGTTCTGCTGTGCATAAGGTCGCTATGAGTTGGTACCGACTCGATGACACCTAACAACAACAACAGCAAAGGATGCCAAAGCTGTTGCTTTACCATGGAAAAAATTGAAGAGCTCAGAATTGTTTGGGGAAGAGTTAGAGAGATACAAATAGCACTTTGGGAAGTGTATAGACCCTAATGGAGGATATGTTTAGAAACAGTAGTTTCACATTTTAATATTTTGGTTAATAATGGTTCCTATGATTTTGTAGTGTTAAAAAAAAAAAAAAAAATGAGGCCAGCCATCCCTCCCACAGCACTCTCTACTCAGCTAGGTTTGATAATTTATTGCAACAGCCACACAGAACTCAGAGACCATACTCACACTTATGGAGTTTATTAGGTAAGATGTTGTTGTTATAGGCTGTGGAGTCAGTTCTAACTCACAGCAACCCTATATAGGATTCCCAAGGAGTTACTGGTGGGTTTGAACCTCCAACCTTGTGGTTAGCAGTCCAGTACAATAGTAAGTTAAAATTCAGGGACAGTAATGCTCAATACACAATTCATTCAGTCAAAACAGCCTCTCCTGAGTAATACCTAGAAGCAGGCCGCTAGCTGACCCTTGCCTCTTGGACTAGTTTCTGCTTTTATGTGCTGCTGATAGATCCCAAAGGAGCTCTAGTAGTGGTTACGAATCAGGCTATGAACCACAAGGTCAGCAGTTCGAAACTACCAGCCATTCCATGGGAGAAAGATGAGGCTTTCTGTTCCTGTAAAGATTTACAGCCTCAGAAACCTTGTACAGAGTCGCTATGAGTCGGAACCGACTCCACGGCACTTAACAAGAAGATCGATCCCAAAAGGACACTCCACACTACCAAAATTCTTAGCCCAATGGTACTAAGCTCTAGTCCGAGGGGTCAGCTAACCTAGCTCTTCTACATTAAGTACCTGGAGGTATCCCATTCCACAAGCTAACTTTGTACCCAAAGGTACTCAACTCTCTGAGCTCTATGGGCTAGGAAGCCCACTGTTCTGTTTCATATTATAGCTCTTTGTTCTTCTGTTGCCGCTTCCCTGGTGTCACATCATTCTGATCCTGGGTGAAGGAAGAGCAATGCTTAAGGACATACTATACATCTGGCTCTTCCTTATTAGTAGTGTGATCTACCACCACCCCCACACACATCCCCAGCCCCATTCCCTCTTCTGAGATAGTTCATTTTATATCCACACATGGGTTCTCAGTTTTCACAATCAAATTAATCTTGTTAATGATCATATCATTCTATCAATATCTTCCCCCACCTTTCTTAACCAGACCCATCAGAAAAAAAATCATTTGGTGGGAATTATAAAAACTATGGTTAAAAAATAAATTCAAAAACTGTTGCAACAATACATTGACAGGGAGCTGCTGGAAATCCAAATCAGATTCAAAAGATGACTTAAAGGAGTGATATAATTGCTAACACCACATTGATTTAGGATAAAAACAGAGAATACCAGAAAGATGTTTTTGTTGTTAAGTGCTGTCAAGTTTGTTCTGACTCATAGCGGGCCTATATAGGGTTTCCAAGGACCAGCTAGTAAGTTTGGGCCACTGACCTTGACAATCAAACTGACCTATCGGTTCAGTGCATTATACGACAGTGCCACACCAGATGTTTATGGATGCTTTACTGACTATGAAAATGATGTTGACTGTGTGGATCATAACAAACTACGTACATGTAAAATTGCAAAGAATGGGAATTCCCAAACATTTCATTGTGCTCATCATGAACCTGTACATAGACCAACAGGCAGTCATTAGAGCAGAACAAGGTGACACTGTATGGTTCTAAAATCAGGAAAGGTGTGTGCCAATGTAGTATCCTTTCACCATGTGTAATAAACTCTATACTGAGCAAATAATCCAAGAAGACAGATTCTATGAAGAAGAATGTGGCATCGAGATTGGAAGAAGACTCATTAACAATCTGAAATATGCTGATGTTGCAACCTTGCTTGCTGGAAAAAAAGAGGACTTGAAATACCTATTGATAAAGATCAAAGACTACAGCCTTCAATATGGATTACTCCTCAGTACTAGACTAATAAATATCATCATGATTAATGAAGAAAAGATTGAAATTGTCAAAGCCTCCATTTTGCTTGGATCCATAATCAAATTTAGTGCCAGAAGATGAAAACATCATGAATAGTACCACAATATTTTGGCCATTTTGAATCTGACAATCATATGGTATACTATTCCAGGAACGACAAATTGAAGAGGAACGGCATTGCATTCACCATCATAAATGCAAGATCTCTCTTGAAGTACAATGCTGCCTGTGATAGGATAATATTCAAAGATAAGAAAGACCAGTTAACACCACCATTACTCAAATTAATATACCAACCAATAAAGCTAATCATGATGAAATTGAAGAATTCTACCAACATCTTCAGTTTAAAATTGATCAACCATGTAATCAAGATGTATTGATGATTACTGAGGATTGGAATGCAAAAGTTGGAAGTAACGCAGATGGAATAGTAGTAGGAAAATATGGCCTTGGTAAGAGAAATTATGCTGGAGATTACATGATAGAGTTTTGCAAGCCCAACTGGTGTCTTAGTGGATTACAAGTGGGGTTGTTAACCACAGGTCAGTAATTGGAATTTACCAGTTACTCTCTGGCATGAAAGTGGGACTTTCAGCTCCCATAAAGATTTACAGTGTGAGAAGCCCTATACAGTGCCACTATGAGTCAGAACTGACTCAGTGCACACAACCACCAACGATGACTTATTCATTGCAAGCATCTTTTAAAAACAACATTAAATATAATTATACACGTGTCCTTCACCAGATATAATACACAGGATTCAAATGGAATACATTTGTGATGAGAGACTCTGAAATATCATCAGCCAATATGAGGCCAGGGGCAGACTGTGGAATAGATTCTCAATTGTTCATATGGAAATTCATACTGAACCTGAAGAAAATTCTAACAACTCTATGAGAGCCAAAATATGACCTTGAACATATCTTAACTTAATTTAGAGGCCATTTCAAGAACAGACTTGATGCACTAGACACTAATGACCAAAGACCAGAAGAGCTGTGAGATGACATCAAGAACATGATAAAGGAAGAAAGCAAAAGGTCATTTAAAAAGACAGATAGGAAAAAAAAAAGACCAAATGGATTTCAGAAGAGACCCTGAAACTTGTTCTCCAGTATAGATATGCAAAAGCAAATAGAAGAAATAAGGAAGTAAAACAGCTCACCAGAAAATTGCAAAATGGCAGCATGAGAAGATAAAGTCAAGTGTTAAAATAAAATGTACAAGACCTGAAGTTAGAAAATTAAAAGGAAAAAACACACTCAGCATGTATCAAGCTGAAATAAACAAAGAAAAAAATCCAATCCTCGACTTGCAATTTTGAAGGATTAGCGTAGTGGTTATGAATTGGACTGCTAGCCTCAAGGTCAGCAGTTTGAAACTACAAGCTCTTCCGTGGGAGAACAATGAGGGTTTCTGCTCCCATAAAGATTCACAGCCTCGGAAACCCTGTACAGGGTTGCTATGAGTCCGAACCGACTGCACGGCACAGCACCACCAACACTACCATGGGCAAAATATTGAATGATGCAGAAACTATTGAAAGAAGATGGAAGCTACATACAAACATACTGTACCGAAAAGAAATGGTTAATATTCAACCATTTCAAGAGGTAACATATGATCAAGAACTGACAGCGCTGAAGGAAGAAGTCAAAGCTACACTGAAAATATTTGAAAAGAACACGTCTCCAGGAGTTGATGGAACACAACTTGAAATATTTCAATAAACTGATGAAGCACTGGAGGCACTCACTCATCTATGCCAAGAAAATTGAAAGACAGCTTCCTAGACAACCAATTGGAAGAGACCCATATTTGTACCCATTCTAAAGAGAAGAGACCAAATGGAATATAACAATCATAGAATAGTATCATTAATATCACACACAAGTTAAATTTTGCTGAATATAATTACAAAACAGCTGCTACAATAGTTCCACAGAGAACTGCCAGAAAACCAGTTGGATTTAGAAGAGGATATGGAACTTAGGTTATCATTGCTGATGTCAGATGGATCTTGTATTGAAAGCCTTTCAATTGTGTGGATCATGACAATCTATGGACAACATTGCAAAGTATGAGTATTCTGGAACGTTTACTTGTGGTCATGAGGAATCTGTACATGGACCAAGAGGAAGTTGTTCGAACAGAACATGGGA
>NW_006408584.1:16328024-16328637 GCF_000296735.1 Chrysochloris asiatica
TAAATATAAACATAAAATATTGGTATGATATTTAAATTATATCAATAAATTTAAAAAGAGTACATAATATCTGTTCAAATCATTGTACCTACCTTGATTGTGTTAAAAACTATTATTATACAGATATATTGTTGTTAAACGCCACCAAGTTGTATCTGATTCATAGCAACTTTGTTTTCAAATTTCTTCTGGAGGGTTTGAACTGACAAACTTGTGGTTAGCAGTCCAGTCCTTATCCTACAGCACCAGACCAGGACTTCTAGACGTAGCTATTGTTGTTGATGTTGTTAAGTGTCATTGAGTCAGTTCCAACTCATAGCGATCCAAGGAATGGCTGGTGAGTTCAAATCACAAACTTTGAAGTTCAAACTGACCTTTCAGTAGAGTGCTTATTGCATAGTGCCACTCCAGGATTCCAGACATAAGTAGGAAAAGCTAAAATTTGTATTGGGCCACTCTTTTTATTTTTTCTAGTATATCGTTGTTGTTGTTGTTGTCAGGTGCCATCTAGTCGGAACCGACTCATAGCGACCCCATACACAGCAGAATGAAACAATGTCCGATCCTGGGCCAACCTCACTACCGCTGCCACACTTAAGTCCATCAATGATGC
>NW_006408584.1:16330366-16342662 GCF_000296735.1 Chrysochloris asiatica
TTTTCCTTCTTTCTTGTCTTCTTAATGACTTTTTGCTCTCTTCATGTATGATGTTCTTGATGTTATCCCACAACTCTTCTGGTCTTCAGTATTTAGTGTTTAATGTATCAAATCTGTTCTTCAGATGATCTCTAAATTCAGGTGAGATATTAGAATACCTGAAACTACAACAAAGCGTCTACTGTAATTTCTCTGTGAAATTAACATTTTAAATCTGCATGAAGATCCTGTAAGAAGTTAATAGTAAGAAAAATATGCATGCATGATTTTGTTATTAATAATGTTTTTTTTTATTTTTGAAATTTGAGGTATGTATTAATTTAGGGATGGAGCCCTTGTGTCACAGTGAGTGAAGTATTCAGCTACTAGCCAGAGAAGATTGCAGTCTGCTTCAGCAAAGGCTTATAGCCTTGGGAACCCTATAGGGAACTTCTACTCTGCCCTATAGGGTTGACTTGAGTCAGAACCAACTTCACAGACACAGGTATTACATTTGCAAATCCTTTTAAATTTAGACTGGAAGTTGTTTTTTGTTTTGTTTTGTTTGCCACTGTTGCTCCAATTAATCCCTTAAAGTAAGTATTAAGCAGTACTCCAGTGTCCTTCCTTAAAGGCCAGAACACACCAAAAGGTCTAATTTATCTTATGACAAATTTAATTTACAGTGGTCATGCTATTCCAGTTCCTAAGTCCTTCATTACTATCATGGTAACCTTCAGGGAGATAAAATCATTTTCTCTGCCATGAGATCTCAAAGTAGTGTATTACTACTGAAGTAATTATAAATAATGTGTACTAATAATACCCTAATCTAAGGTAGTTGTTGTACCAAAGAATTAATTATTCTCCCTAAAGTCCTTAATTTGAGGGAAAAGTTTAATAATAAAATACATAGCTAATCTCCTTATGAGCTTTGATTCTTCGGATTCCTCTCCCTATAAATATATCATTTCAAAGTTAATTTTTCTAAATCGCAAACTTTATAAATTAACTTTTTTGCAAAATATCTAACTAGTCTTTGCATTTTACAAGATGTGATTTTTCTTTTCACTTACATAGATAATATTTACTCTTCTCTTGAATATCATCAGAGTAAAGAGTAAGTTCAGCACTATACTTACCACACATGAAGTTATCTTAACTGTCTCTTTACAGGTTGTACCTAAGAGTGACTTTATGTATTCTTCCCTAATATTTCCCATTGTGTATGAAATGACTCACTTAGTCTCTTTGACATTCCTGCATTCTTTTCCTGCCCCAAGAACCAGTGAAGGCTGGCTCCATCTGGGCTTCCTCAGGGCCTCCTGCATAGTCAGAATGTCAAGGACAGCAGGGCTCCAGTATCTCTTACCCTTTATAGGCTATTGTTCCCACCAGCTGCACTGTTGTTTTAGGCTGTCATTTAAAAAGTATGTCAGATTTACAGCTAATTCAATGGCTCTAAATCACAGTAGCAAGAGCCTTATCAGAGAATATTCTTTAGGAAATCATATGCCTGGTCATAAGCTGCTGCCTACAAAACCTGCCAGCCTACATTATAAGAACTTTGACTATTATAACCAAATTGATACTGTTTACCAATCATCTGAAATTTATTTAAACAAGAAAGATATATAGAGATTAGAATATAGGGAGAGATACAACTTTGCTGTTTAAAACACAAATGTGTCAAAGTTATAAAAATATAGTCACATCATTCTTGTTGAACGAGAGTCTGTCGGAGAAGGCCAAATTTTGAGTTCTAATTTTTTCAGTCACCTGAGGGCCAAGAGAATTGGCATCATACCAGAAAGGTGGATGTCTTAAAAGTGAGCCTCTTAATGCAGATAGATGAGATCAAATGAATATGTTGACAGGGGCAAAGCCCAAAAAAACCCTTAAAGGACATACAGCCCCTGCCTTGGTTGCACAGAACATTCAGTTCTGTGGAGGGAAGAGGAAGGAGGTATGATAAGACAAAATGCTACCCACAAGTGCTCAGCTCAATCCACAATCTCCATCTCTCAAGCATCTGAACTTAAAGAATATGAGCAACATCTGGTTCCTGACTCATAAAATGACAAAACAGATGCCTGGAAGATAAAGTATTTATGGAATTAAATGGTGACCCATGGGTTCCTGCTACCTTATATAAAATATATTTTTAACTAACTAGCTCTCTTGCTTTGTTTTATAACTTGTACTCAATATGTTGTTGCTGTTGTTGTTGTTAAGTGCCATCAAGTTGGTTACAACCCATAGCAACCCTGTATAGGGTTTCCAAGGAGCTGCTGAACTTCCAACCTTGCAGTTCAAACCGACTTTTCAGTCCAGCACATTAACCCACAGTGCCACACAGTAATAAGTTATAATATAGTACAAATAATAATATAGTGTAAATAATATTCCACTATGTCTTAGCAAGTGAGATCACAGAAGAATTGAGGCATTTGGGTTGTCGTGTTGAAGGAGAATATTGAAAGTACCATGAACTGCCAGAAGAACAAACAAATCTGTGATGGAAGAAGTACAGCCAGAATGCTCCTTGTAAGCTAGGATGGCCAGACTTCTTCTCTCATACTTCTGGCATATTATCAGGAAGGACCAGTCCCTGGAGAAGGGCATCATGCCTGGTAAAGTGGAAGGCCAGAGGAAAAGAAGAAGACCCCCAATGAGATGTCTTGGCACAGTGGCAATAGCAATGGGCTCAAGTGTAGCAATAATTGTGAGATTGGCACAGGACCAGGTAAGTGTTTCATTCTGTTGTACATAAGGTTGCTATGTGTTAGTACCAACTCAATGGCACCTAACAACAAGAACAATAGCTTAGCATGGAATCCTGGTGCGGCACTGCAGGATAAGACTGGATCACATAGTTGTTTGAACCGAAAGGTTGGCAATTCAAACTTACCAACTGCTTTTCGGAAACGCTATACAGGGTCACTATGAGTAGGAACTGACTCAACTGCACTTAACAGCAGTAACAAATGTCTTAGCATGATTATGAGTTCTATTTTTCACTGAGTAGAAATTTGGAATATATTTCAACCCCTTAGCATGACTTTTATTATCCTACATAATTTTGATCTCTACTTGTCCCCTCCAGCTCCAGTGAATATAAAGCTTTTTCAGGTTAAAAAGTGTTGGTCTGGTATTAGCTTGCAGCATCAAACACCATTTCTGTCTGCAATGAAATGAACAAGAATTGTAAAAATGCAATATGAGTTCCATCTACACAAGACCTGGATATCTAGGCCAATCTTGGGATCATATAATACTCTTTAGAAAAAATGTCTAAAGCAACATTTGAAGGAGCACTAAGGGTTAGGCAACTGAGATTGTGTGAACAAGTATTCTTGGCAGAGGAAACAGCCCATGCAAACACTTGAAGTTCAGAATACTTTTCAAACATTGCAAGCATTCTTAGTTTGTCCATAGTTTCAATTTGTTCATGATGTCTAAGTGCCAATTATTATGGGTAAATTTGAGATGAGTTCCCAATATGAGTTTTTCTGCCTAGGTTCTTCTAAGTTTCAAAAATTTCCTATGTCCAAATCAGTTAAAGAAAAATAAGTAGCAGGTTGGAAAATCAAGACTGAAATGATAGTATATTATTTTGTGAATTGCTGTCCCCTAAATACAGAATTCTTCCTTAAACAGCAATGTCTAACTCCTTGTATATATTAATTGTCTTATTTCCTTAACTGATCAGATTTTTCTCATTCTTCATTAAACTGAAGATTTGTAGCTTCCATGAAAGACAATATCTGAAAGGAAACTTGTCATTAAGCAGCTGTTTCTCTTCTATAACCTTTTGTATTTCATAAAACTTGTATTTCATACAATTCAATTTCACTGATCTCCCTGACAATATCTTCATTCAAAGACATAAAGGCAAAGTGGGAAAAATGTTATCAACCATGCATACTAAAGGCATGACATTGCTCCACTTCCATGTTGGCCTGACCCCTCTCATTTATCACCCCTTGGCCTCATTCCCAAGTCCTTCTAGGCATCCCCTATGCTACTAGAAAAATATGTTGCATGAGAACTTGGCAGAATATGGACCATCTTTAGCTAAATATATATGTGCAATCTACACGTGTTCAGAAAAGAAGAATCCAGAACTAATTTCACATATACCATAGTGGTACCACATCTGTTTTTCATAAATGTTTGTTAAAAAGAATTAGTTTGAACTTGGCCCAAAGACCTAGAAACTCCTGTGTGTTCAATTCCTAGCTATTTCTTTTGACTTACAATGTGATGCTCCACAAATATTTTCCTCTTTTGGCACTCAGTTTTCCTCTTCTGCTAAGTAGCATGATGGTCTCCTGGGCTCCATCTCTGTCTTTTTGATTTCTGTGTAAAATTGTCTCTGATTTTGATGGGTGTTCAGTCCAGAGGGAGGAAGGAGGTAAACATGCATGAAAAAGATACAGCTCTTTCTGGTTTCAAAAACTATTTGATTGAATTTAGATATGAGGCACAAATATTGTCTATGTAAGTATATTTTCAATGCCAATATCTGGTGCTGAAATATGTCCAGAGTTTTACCTATTACTCTTGGCATTTGTTTTATCCTCTAAAAGATAAAATACTGTGTTATAATGCTAGAATTTTTTGCTAGGAAATATCAACAGTATTTAATTTAGTTTTTTAAATAAACTCTTTTCTAAGACTCCAAATAAAGGCACAAAATCTTTTTTCTTTGGTCTGAACAGTAAATAAATTCTGATTCTAATTATCCATATGTAGTATCTCTTTAAAAAGTTAGATAAATACAGGCAAAAATTTTAATGAAAAAAGAAAATCTGTGGCAATCTTTTCTTTAACAGACTCAAAGAACTTGATAAATATTCCTTCAACCATTTCTGGTTTTCTAATTTAATATGAAGCATCATCATACAAGTGATACAAACTATTGTTTCTTATAAAATTGCTTCCCATACAAAGTTTAGTATCAGCCATTATAAGTCATTTCCTATGTTTTCTGAATTGTTGGAGAATAGTTATGCATCTGTGAGTAACTGAATGACCTAAATTACTTTAACTTCTGATTCATCACGCCCCATTCTATTTTTATATTTAGCTACATTTTATCCCCGTTTCAATGTCAACACAGAGCAGAGACATGCAGTCTTCAACCTATAGCTTTATTGTTCCCCTAATATTGTTATTTTCTTCCTCATGCAGAGGTTTGCATCTTTTCTCCTGTAGAGTTTATTCTATTGTAAATTCTAGCCCATGGAGTTATACTAGGTTATATAAGAGTCATGTTGGGAGGAAATGTCAAGGTTAACTAGTTCAGCCAACTAATATTTGAAAGAATAGTTTCTTAAACCCAGTGGAAGGTAATTCAGATCTGAACAGTGCCAGGCCTTAGAGTTCATTGATTTGCAACAACGTTAATTTTTTATATTCTCAAATTAAGTATTTTTTTAATGTGTTCTCCTAATGCCTTAATGAGAACCAGATCTTTACCTGGCTTGTTTCATGATATATTCAGGTCTCTGCCTAAATGTCACCTTCTCAGAGATACCTTCTAGTCAGTCTCTATTTTTTTTATCCTTTTTTATTTTCTCCATTTTTTAAAATTATTACCTACCATTACACTGTAAGTCTGTTTATAGGTTGATTTATTTATGCCACATTAGAATATAAGCTCCAAGAAAGCACTAACTGTATTTCTTGCCATTGTATCTCCAGTTCTGAAAATAATAGCTGGAACATTATGTTATTGATATTCAGTTTCATTGAGTTAGCCCCCTACTCATGGTGACCCCACATATATGCGATATAATGCTGCCCATTGCTGTGCCATCACTAAGATTTCTATGGATCAAACTATTGTGATCCACAGAATAGTCACTGACTGACTTTTTAGAAGTTAGTAACCAGGCCTTTCTTCCTAGCCCATTTCTGTCACAGAGCTCTACTAAAACATGTTCAGATTCATCAATATGCAAGCCTCTACTCACATACTGATGGTGGTTGTACATGAGGTGGATTGGCTGGGAACTGAGCCCAGATCTCTGACATGAACGGCATGTATTGTAAATACTGAGCAGTATGTATTAGAAACATTTGCTAACAGAATGAATGTTGAGCTAAAATGAGCATCCCTGTAATTCATTGGTCCAAGTTTTACTTTTTAGAAATAGCTTTTTGCTTCCATTCAAATACTTGGAGATAATTTTCATACCTTCACATTACAGATCTACAATGAGTCAAGCAGTAGAACACATTTTCAGGGACATGATATTGCAACGTAATTTTACTACCTCAGAACTGACAACCAGAGAAGAGAATTTTAGGAACAAAATTTGGGACTTACAGGTAATAGGAATACTGCACTTTGGGATTGTGAGGTAGAAATGGGGAACTGAAAGGAAATCCAGGAATTAGACAAATTATTCCATATGTAATGATGGTTATAAATGAAAATTAATTATTATTAGGTCAATACTATAACTGCTTGATGCAGCAATATAAATTGCAACATTTAGCAATAGCCACTATATTATTTTTTTCTCAATAAACATTCTCATTTTATATGGAAAATTAACCTTTAACCTTTCCAAACCAAAATCCAAACTCACTGCCATTGAGTCAATTCAACCTCTAATTCTTACATTGTTAGGTTTTGGTTTTTGTTTTTAATCTGCAAATTGAAGAGGTAAACAAGTCTCTGACTATTCTGAAGCTACATAGTTAATGAGTGACTTACACAAAACAAAGTCATTTGCTGAGATTGGAGTTGAGGAGATGGGCTGAAGGAATAAGTGTTGGGACAGACTATCAGAGATGAGCTAGAGAAAATTCAAGATAGTAAATAAGAGTATTTTGAACATGCATGAGAAGTCTATTTAGAGATATGGAATTAGAGTAGGCTAACAACAATAGCATTTCACAAATAGCCACAATAATGAATTCCAACATACCATTATAACTCAAATGCATCGGTTCTTCTAAGGTCTTCCTTATTCCTTGTCCAACTTTCAGGGGCATATGAGGCTATTGGAAATATCCTGGCTGGGGTCATGTGCACCTTACTCATCAAACTGAATTCTTTGCTCTTGAACACTATAAAGTGGTCTTGTGCATAAAAGCTGCCTAGTGCAATATGTTGTTTGATTTCTCGACTGCTGCTTCCATGAGTGTTGGAAGCGAGTCAAGCAAGATGGAGTCTTTAAAACTTCAATCTTTTCTCCATTTACATGGATGTTATTTATTGGTCCAGTGGTGAGGATTTTTGTTTTCTTTACATTGAGGTGCAACTTGTACTGAAGGCTGTGGTCTTCCATCTTCATCAGTAAGCATTTTAACTCCTCTTTGGTTTCAGCAAGCAAGGTTGTACATTTGCATATTAAAGGTTGTTAATGAGTCTTCCTCCAATCTTGATGCCACACTCTTCTGCATATAATCCAGCTTCTCAGATTATTTGCTCAGCAAAATTTGAATAAATACAGTGAAAGAATACAACCCTGGTGCACACCTTTCTTGATTTTAAACCAGTCAGTGCCCCCTTGTTCTGTTCAAATTACTGCCTCTTGGTCTATGTACAAGTACCACATGAACACAATTAAGTGTTCTGGAATATTCATTCTCTGCAATGTTGTCCATAGTTTGTCATGATCCACATAGTCAAAAGTGTTTACATAGTCAATAAAAACACAGGCAGATATCTTTCTGATGTTCTCTGCTTTCAGTCAAGGTCTATCTGACACCAGCAATTGCATCCCTTGTTGGGTCAATTCTCTGGAATAGGCACAAATACATGTCTCTTCTAGTTGCCTTCCAAATTTCAATGGAATGCAGAATCATTAGGTATTACTATTAATATCACAAGCAAGGAAAATTTTGTTAAACATAATGTAAAACCATCTGCACCAGTACAATGATAGGGAACTGCCAAAGGTTCAAGTCCAATTCAGAAGATGAAGTGGAACAAGGAATATAAATATTAACATCAAATAGATCTTGCCTGAAACTCAAAGGGAACACACGAATGGTCTTGTATGATCACTGGCGACTGTCCAGTGTCAACTTGTGTGTGGAAGTGGGGGAAATGCAAAGAAGACATGGACTGAGATTGGCCATATTCCAAGATGTCCGATGACCTTGAGATGAGAGGGAGAAGGGGATGGGCTGGCTGGTTTGAAGTTCCGGGAGATGTGTGAGTCCAAATACCTTGCCACTTGGGCTAGAGTTAAGAATGAAGCAGTTAGCTGATTGGAAGAGGAGGAGGAGTGCAAGAACTCCCAGACTTGCAGACAGTACCCATTTAACTTAGCATGGATGACTTGCTAACCAGAATTCAAACAGATGAAGATAAAGAAGTATGATACAGGGGGAAAGTATAAATTGCTACAACCTGATCAACTGGAACTTTGTTTATGGACGGAGCTATCCAAAACTCCAACCAAATAGCTAAGGATTCTTCATATCAAGGATCAAGCATGCATCCTCAGTACACTGGGTTGAGAGGGATGGGCAACTTAAACTTCAGCTTTCAAAAATTTGGGGCTTATAAAGTCACAAAGTGGCTGACTTACAAGCTTCCATGAGGGTGTTTAGTGTCAGAATGAGGGAAATATAATTGTTATCCAGAAACCTTACTGAATAGTTTTCCTCTTGTCCAGATGGGTCTGGTGATGAGGTTGGTAATTGTTTTCAGATTTAATGGCGATTATCACAACTATAAATGTAGAAGAGGTAAGCCTTCATTCACTCAATACACAATAAGAGCTTTAAAAAATAAATAAAAATTTATTATCACAGTACCTTTATCCATGTTTCTCTACCTTTTGCAGTTCTCCATTTTTATTGAGATGAGCACTTCTTCAATGACTAGGCTGTAGCCCAGACATCTTCACTTTTCTTCCGTCACAAAGATCCACATACGAACCCTATTATGGAATTATTTACCGATTGCTGGAATGCCATCCACTCAAGTTTCCAATATACCTCCTTCCCCACTAACAACACTGTCTTTCACCAGATGAAAGCATTGTTACCTATGGTAAACTAGTTTCCTGCCTGCAATTTGCTGAGTCTCATCTTGCCAGCACGCTGCTATGCTGGCAACTCTCTTTTCATATTTTTGCACCATACCTTACAACTAGTGCATTTCCTCATTTTGTTCTTTTTGGTTTTCCTCAGTCAAAAGACAAATTTCAATGATCATATGTTGATTACTTTCAACTTCCCACTGGCTATCAACACTATTTGCCCACCTACTCACCAGTTCACTCATGTATTTCTCCAGTGTCTCTGGGAACAACCTAAGTAAACAGTCTCACACTTTACAGTTTAGAAAATTGAAACCCTGACAAAATAAGTAAACTACCTGAGATCATAGACTAGACAAGTGTTAATATAGTCTAGGTGGTAGTGACTCAGACATGAAAGTAACATTAATGTTTTGAGAACACCATTCATGAACATATTTAGATGAACACTTGGTTGATACACCACTGGTTGCCTCCTGCATATGAACACAGAAGTTTCTGCAGCTTTTTTTGTTGTTGCTTATGGCGACCCCATGTGTACAAAGTAGAATTGCCGCATAGGGTTTTCAAGACTTTTTGGAAGCAGATACCTCGGCTTGTCTTCTCAGATGCCTCTGGATGAGTTCAAACCATCAAACTTTTGGCTGATCATTGAGTTCTTAAAAGTTTACGCAATCAAGAAATTATATAGCTTTTAGCTTCATCCCAAAGACTCCAGGTCAGGGCATGATAAAACCTTAGGTATATTATGATTTGACTGCCTCAGACCTCTTCTAGAAGTCAAGCACCCAATCTGTCTTGAGTTCCTGGTGAATGTAAATATTTATTTTCCTTACAACTGCTTGGCAGACATATCTTTCCCATTATTTCTTCCTCAATAGGTCTTCCTTCCCTTAATCCCCACTTTTCTTTTTTCTATTAAAAACAACTTGTGGGTTAATGTGCTGGACTGTAAGGTTGGTTTGAAGCACAAGGTTGGCAGTTCAAGCTTACCAGCTGCTCTTCAGAAACCCTACACAAGGTCGCTAGTGGTCGGAACTGACTCGATGGCATTTAACAACAACATAGTTAAATCAGAAATAATGTTCCTTAGAGATCTCTCAAATTGTTGGCAAGTGTCAATCCCCAGCTTTGTGAAATGCTGCTATATGTCTGTTATTATTCTAATTTAGACATACAACTTTGCATTTATTTAGACAAAATGATGGAGAATGGCCTTCAATAACATTTTATCTTAAACAAGGGTTAGTTTTAGGTATTATATCTGGCAGTGCCCTACAATGTCCATCTGGGCAATTTTTAGAAACCATGATAGAATACTGAATTTTAGTTAAGAATCAATCTCCAAAAGTAGCAACTTTGCAGTAGTCCCATTCAAACAAATAAAACTCAAAACCAAAGCTGCCACTAAGATGTTTATTGTTGTTGTTGTTAAGTGTCATCAAGCCAGTTTTGACCCATAGCAACCCTGTATAGGGTTTCCAAGGAGTGACTTGGTGAGCTTGAACCACCAACCTTGCAGTTCAAACAGCTTTGCAGTCTGGTGCATTAACCCACAGCACCACACCAGTTTAGTGAAATTTATTATCTCACAGATTTAGAGAAACCAGTATGCATTTCCAGGGTTCTCTGCTTAGGGTCTCACAACGCTATAATCAAAGTGGCAGCCAAGGATATGATTTCATATGACCTTTGGGGCTTTTTTCCAGGTTCCATTGTTGTCACTGTAATTGAATTCCTTTTGTTTGTAGGACTGAGATTGCTGCTTTCTGTTATCTGGGGTCACTCTCAACTTCTTGAAGCCACCAGTTTCCTGCCATGTATCCCTCTCTATAACATGGAAGTTTACTTCATCAAACCAGCAGGAGACTGCCTCTCTTGCTTTGAATCTCTCTTTCCAGTCTGCTAAAACAGGATCTTAATTAATATAATCTAATGATGAAAGTGACTATTCCATCATAATACCAATAATCCCACATCCAAGCAGAGGGGGTTATATAAAGTATGTATACCTGGTCGGATAGATGATTGTAGGGGAGAGAGTGTCTCAGAGGTTACCTTAGGATTCTATCTACCACAGAAGTTCAGATTGGAGTTGCGTCCTTAGACACTTGAGTCATCCATTTTGTCTGATGTTATCATGACAGGAGGCCTATTGATGCTGTGGTTAAAGTGCTGAGCTGCTAACCAGAAGGTAAAAGGTTTGAACCCACCATCCACCCCATGAGAAAGATGTGGAACTCTGTTTCTGTACAGGTTTACAGCCGTGGAAACCTTATGGAGAAGTTCTACCCTGTGTTATAGGGGGTATCCCAGAAGACAATTGGCTTTGGCAAATCAAAAATGAAGTAATTGCAAATCTCCAACAACGTGACCTTAGTAGAGTGTTTACATTATCTGTGAGAGGCTGATATATGCACAGTTGAACGTTCATTTTATTTTGGATGTCCACAGAGAAAGAAAAGTCAAAATTTGATGAATATATACAGCAAATATGGTAATATTGCTCCTGCCTTAAAGCTTTTGGGCATGAGGGAATCTTTGTGCTGGTAATTCTAGTTAAGCTTTGAGGGAGAGATTCAGAGTATATACAGCTGATCCTCGTTTTTCTTGGATTCTATCTTTGAAAATTTGCCTACTCACCAAAATTTACTTGCAACACAAAATCAATACTTGAGGCATTTTCAAAGTCATTTACAAATATGTGCAGAGTGGTGAAAAATTTGAGCCACCTAACACACATGTTCCCAGATGAGGTCAAATAAGGCAAGACTATGTATGCCTTTTTGCTTCAGTTTTCAATGACATTTTGTAGTCTATTTTCTACCATATTCTTGCATTTTTCTGCTTTGGGCTGGTGATTTGGTCCCACAAAGAAAAACATACATAAAACATGGTTATTTATTGATCTATTGATAAAACATAACTAAGACACTTAGAGGAACTTAACCATGTACTTCCCCAACAAGAAATGGTTACATATTTATTAATTTAAGTGTTTTTAGTGACCATAACTAAAGAGATTTCACTATATCTCCAAATAGTCTAGTATATTTTAGGGTACAAGTTATCAAATAAAGTATCATGAACATTTTCCATTAAAATTTAAGCTAATTCTGAAAAATTATGGTGTTAGAAAGAAATCAAAATAACATTAGTCTTCCTCATTAGTATTCTTAAAGAGCAGATTTTAAAAGTACTCATCTACTAATGCTGTGATTTTACATGTAGAGTGAGATTAATAAAAAGATGACACAGAATCATATTCAATTTTGGATGCACTACATAAAAATTACTTTTCAT
>NW_006408584.1:16344467-16368030 GCF_000296735.1 Chrysochloris asiatica
CCAAGATGGCCAAACTTTGTCTCTCATACTTCAGACATATTGTCAGGAGGGACCAGTTGCTGGAGAAGGATATAATGTTTGGTAAAGTGGAGGGTCAGAGAAAAAGAGAAAGACCCCCAACAAGATGGATTGGCCAAGTGGCAGCTTCAATGGACTCAAGCAGGGCAACAATAGTGAGGCTGGCCCAGGATAGGGCACTGTTTCATTCTGCTGGGCATAAGGTCGCTTTGAGTAGGTACTGACTTGATGGCACCTAACAACAACAACAACAATAAACCGAAATTAATTGTTGTCTATTCAGTTTCAACTTGTAGTGAATATAGGACAGAGTAGAACCACTGCATGGGGATTCCAAAGCTGTCATGTGGAGCAGACTGCCACATCTTTCTCTTTCAGACAGGCTGGTGCAGTTGAACCATTTTGTTTAACAGCCAAGCATTTAACTACTAAGCCACGAGGTCTCCTTTGTTAATAGATACCCAAACAAAGCAAAACACATACATACCAAAAAACAACCCACTGCCATAAAGTAGATTCTTAGTCACCGAGTCCCTGTACATGGTTCTCGAGACTGTACATTTTTATTGAAGTAAACAGCCTCCACTTTCTCCCTCAAGGCATCTGGTGGTTTTGTACTGCAGACTTGGCAGTTAACAGTCCAATACCTAACTCACAGCGCAATCCCAGTTATTTAATCAAACACTAATCTGATTTTTTCTGTGAGGGTATTTTGTAGAAGTGATTGTCATTGTAAGGTGTTATCAAGTCAGTTCCCACTAATATGGATTCCACACATGACAGAAATACCGCCCTGTCCTACAACATCATAATTGTTACATTTGAGCTCACTGTTGCTGTCACCCTGTCAATCCATCTCATTTGGAGTCCTTCTCTTCTTCTCTGACTTTATCAAACATGATACTGTTCTCCAGGGACTTGTCATTCCTTATTAAATGTCCAAAGTATGAGAGATGAAGTCTCATCTTCTTCACTTCTGAGGAGCATTCTGGCTGTACTTCTTCCAATGCAGATTTCTTTGTTCTTCTGGCAGTCCAGGATATTTTTAATAATCTTCTCTAGCACCATAATTCAAATGCATCTATTCCTCTCCGTTCTTCTCCATTAATTGTCCAACTTTTACATGCATATGAAGTAAATTAAAACACCATGACTTGGGTCTGGCACACTTTAGTCCTCAAACTGATAAGCACTTTAAAGAGGTCTTGTGCAGTGGCTTTGTCTAAATCAATACATCATTTGATTTTCTTGACTGCTGCTGCCATGAGTGATGATAGTTCACCCAAGAAAAATGAAATATTTGACAACTTCAAACTTTTCTCCATTTATTGTGGTGTTATTTGCTGGTCCACTTGTAAGGAATTATGTTTCTTTACATTGAGGTGCAACCCATGGTGAAGGCTGTAGTCACTGATCTTCATTAGTAAGAATTTTGAGTTCTCTAAGCTTCCAGCAAGCAAAGTTGTGTCATTGGCATATTTCAGGCTCTTAATGACTCTTCCTAGAATCCTGATGTCACATTCTTCTTTATATAATAAAGTTTCTTTAATTATTTGCTAGCATACAGATGAAATAAGTTTGGTGAAAGGATATAGGCCTGGCACAGACATTTCCTGATTTTAAACTATTCAGTATCTCCTTATTCTGTTAGAACCACTGCCTCTTGGTCTATGTACACATTTCACATGAGCACAATTAAGTGTCCTGGATTACCCATTTGAATGACAACTAATTTTTTTTTTTTATGGCCTTTCAAACCAAATTTCTCCACTTTGTGACATATTCAAAATCCTAGCCTCTATGCCTGTGATTATGAACCCATGTTGAAATGAGTTACTAAGGAATAAACATTAAGGTAGGACTAAGATGTCAAAATGCCCAGAGCAAGATAATGCTCTGGACTTCAAGATCAGTTTGATATGCAAGGTCAGCAGTTGAAATCCACCAGACACACTTAGGAAACTCTGTACAGAGTCACTATGAGTTGATGACTCAGCAGCACTTAACAATAATAACAACAAGGAGTAAACACAAGCTGCTCCTCAAACCCTACACAGGGTCACTATGAGTTGAAACTGATTCAATGGCACTTAATAACAAACAATAACAAAACAGTAAAGATCACAGTGGAACTAAAGATTAAGGATGCCCCCCCACTTTACTAAAGGGTGTGACTCAAGTTACCTTTGGGTAACTTAGTTACCTTTGGGGTCTCTTCTGACTCCAATTAATAAGACTGCTTTGGACAAACTCCCTCTTTTGCCTTACATCTTGCATTTGGCTCACTACATCTGATCTCCAGTTCATGGAACTTTTGGACCATCACATGACCTGATTCACCAGTTCCTACAGCCTTTTCCATCTACAGCTTGTAGTTTGACTTGTCAATTTCGGTTCCTCAGCTCCTGAGACTACGTGGGTGAGAAGATTCCTCTAGGCTGATCTCTGAACTATAGATTTGGCCCTTACCAGCCACCACAATTGTGTGAGCCATTTCTTTTGATAATTGTGAGTTTTGTGAGACGCTGCCACCTGATACAGAACCCTGGTACTTAAAGAAAGAGAAAGGAATTGATTGATCTCAAGGATTATGGAAGGGTATAGCATGTTGGAAACGTTTAACAGTTGGAATATTATTAGTCCCCTAACTCATAGTGACCATAATTGTGCTAATCATTCTAAAAGAAGTTATTCATGCACCATTCTTCATGATGTTATCCATAATTTGTCAGGATCCACATAATCAAAAGAGATTGCATAGTCAATAAAGCACCAATAAATACTCTTTGAAAGTAGAAAGCACCAATAAACACCCCCTTTGAAAGTAGAGTATATTAAAGGGTATTTATTGGTACTTTGTTGACTATGCAATATCCAAAGAATAAGAAATTCTACTTAACTTACAGCATCTTCTCCTGCTGACCTGACATATAAATTTTAAAATCATCAGTCCAACAAGTGTGCTAACCAATCCCTTAATACTATATATATATATATATATATATATATATATATATATATATATAATTGGATCTGTTTTTCTGAAGAACACTGTCTCCCGTGGAATGAACAGGAGATTTAGTAGGAAGAAAGTGATTTAATACAAATTTCCCAAGGACTACCAAAAATGACTCAACATATCTAATCAATAGATACCAAAGTAGGAGCTTTATCTTTGAAATAAAAGTTTTCTCATTCACATTCCAACCTTAGATCAAATATTGAAGCTTTCTTTTCACTAATATTTTCTAGTTTGTACAGTTGGTGCCAATTCTGTGATAACTTAGAATTCTGGCAGTTTTTCTCTTCTGTTTGGGTTTTGGAGGCTATCCCTTTACCATGGGATCTATCACTATCAAGACTTTCATTTCAGTCAAGGTCTGTGGGGACTCAGGAGCCAGAGATGGTCCTGGCCACAGCTCCAAGAAAAGCTTATTTTGCTGGCATTGTTCTTGGCTCTTCAGGAACTTCTCAACAGAGTCCAGCATTCTCTGGCAGAATCTAGTGTATGCAGTTCTCCTGAGAGTTTAGGCAGCCAATCTTATTGCTCCTGCTCTATTATTTGAGTTTTTTAATGTCCTTGGCTTTTGAGGTGACTGTAGACCAAAAATTGACATCAGAATATGCCTATTAATTATTTGGCTCTATAGAATTCTGAGTATACTTCTTTTTCTTCATTCCTATATCAATCACAGATTCAGAATCTTTGGTGATGTGCGAGTCTTGATTTTTCTAATGTGCCTTTTCTATTTGAGATTGTCTTACAATTTATGTTTAGAATTTTAGAAGGAAAAGTTAGAAAGACAGAGAAAACTATATGAGGTGACTTCATGAAGTATGTGGACAAATTTCATTCTCTTTTAATTCCATTTTCCCACAAATTTTTGGAGCCCCCTCTTATAAATATATTTCCTTATACATAAAATACTATTCTGAGAGGATATGTAAGAATTGTCAAAAGAGTAGTTACCTTTGGAAAGGAAAGGAAGAGAATTGAGGATGGAAGAAAACAAATGTGTTGATGTCAATTAGAGATAAAACAACACATTACCACCCCCTCAATAGCAAAAAGTATTTCTTCTTGATTCAAATAAAACTTTACAAAACACTCTTTTGAAAATTCAAACACAATAATTCACACCATTCTAATTCAGGAAGCAGAAACAAGACAGACCCATAAACCAACAAGTAGAATTTAAAATAGTTAATGATTAAATATCAGAACTTTACTTCTGGCTTTATATGAAGAATTATTAGAATTAAAAATCAATTTACTAATAGCTAAAATTAAGATGAATTCATTCTTCCTGTTCTTGTTGTTGTTGTCAGGTGCCATCGAGTCGGAACCGACTCATAGCGACCCCATGCACAGCAGAACGAAACAATGTCTGATCCTGGGCCAACCTCACTACCGCTGCCACATTTGACATCATCAATGATGCCACCTGGCCAATCCATCTCGTTGGGGGTCCTCCTCTTTTTCTCTGACCCTCCATCTTACGCAGCATGACTTCCTTCTCCAGCGACTGTTCCCTCCAGACAATATGTCCAAAGTATGAGAGACGAAGCTTAGCCATCCTGGCCTCCAAGGAGCACTCTGGCTGCACTTCTTCCAAAACAGATCTATTGGTTCTTTTGTCAGTCCATGGCACTTTTAGTATTCTCCTCCAACACTACAACTCAAAGGCATCAATTCTTCTATGATCTTCCTTATTCACTGTCCAGCTTTCACATCCATATGAGGTTATTGAAAATACCATGGCTTGGGTCAGGCGCACCTTAGTCCTCAAGCTGACGTCTCTGCTCTTCAACACTTTAAAAAGTTCCTGTGCAGCAGATTTGTCCAATGCAATACATCATCTGATCTTTTGACTGCTGCTTCCATGAGTGTTGATAGTTGATCCAAGAAGAATGAAGTCCTTGACAACTTCAATCTTTTCTCAGTTGATAAGAATGTTGTTTATTGGTCCAGTGGTGAGGATTTTTGTTTTCCTGACATTGAGATGCAACCCATACCAAAAGCTGTGCTCTTTGATCTTCATCAGTAAATGTTTCAAGTCTTCTTCACTTTCAGCAAGCAAGGTTGTATCATCTGCAAATTGCAGGTTGTTAATGAGTCTTCCTCCAATTCTGATGCCACGTTTTTCTTCATAGAACCCAGCTTCTCATATTATTTGCTCAGCATACAGGTTGAATAAGTATGGCAAAAGAATACAACCCTTTCTCACACCTTTCCCAATTTTAAAACATTCAGTGTTCCCATGTTCTGTTCGAACAACTGCTTCTTGGTCCAGGTACAGATTCCTCAGAAGTACAATTAAGTGTTCTGGAATACTAATACTTCTCAATGTTGTCCATAGCTTGTCATGATCCACACAATCGAAAGCCTTTGCGTAGTCAATAAAGCATAGGTAAACATCTTTCTGATATTCTCTGCTTTCAGCCAAGATCCACCGGACATCAGCAATTTTATCTCTCATGCCATGGCCTCTTCTGAATCCAGCTTGAACCTCTGGAAGTTCTCTGTCAATATATGATTGTAGCCATTTCTGTATTACCTTTAGCATCCATAAACTGGACTTGAACTAAAAAATATAAAGATTTAGGCAAAACTTGATTGTGCTAATTATTATTTCCTTTCTGATCAATGATTCTTAATCAGAAGTTATTTTGCTACACTCCATCAATGGGGAAACACTGGCAATATCTGCAGACAATTTTGGTTGTGGGAAGCTACAGACATTCTGTGAGTAGAGGCAAAGGATGCTGCTACACATCCTACACTGTACAAAGTCCTCCACTGCCAAGGCTTATGTGGCTCAACATGTCAATGTTTGTTTAGTTAATAAACCCTGTTTCTGAGTCATTAGATCAAATTTGTTTCATACATTTTATAACTTTCACAAAATAAATACATGTGCACATAAAAGGACCTTTATTTAAGTATATATTATTTTAGTGTCATGAACAGCAAGTAACACATGGCATACCACATGAAACAAAAATAATTTTTCTATGTGTGGCATATCCCACTCTGCTAATGCCAACCTTACTCATGTAAGCTTCATTTTAATGCTTCTGTGTTACAGCATGATTAAAACAATATATCATACCCTTTGTTTTTACCTTGTAGATCACTTCTAATAAATTAGCCAGTCTAAGGAAAACACCACCACTTGTCTAGCAGTCTGTTGCTCTGTGCTGGCTTATGTGTTGCTAAGATGCTGGGATCTATGCCACCAGTATTTTGAAAATTGACAGGGTCATACATAGTCGACAAGTTTTAGCTGAGCTTCCAGACTAAGACAGACTCAGTAAAAGAAGAGGCAGACTACAACCAAATCATTAGCCACTGAAATACATGAATAAAAGCAAAAAACTGTCAGGTTGCACCAGAATATTGTCAAATAGAGTGCCAGACTGGTATTGGCCATTTTGAATCATAAAATCACATGGTTTACTATGATTGGAATGACAAAGTGAAGAGGAATGGAATCACATCAAAAAGAACATTTCAAAATCTATCTTGAAGTTATAATGCTGTCTGTGATCAAAAATATCCATAGGCCTTGTGATCAAATAATATCCATAGTCCTGCAAGGAAAATCAGTTGGTAACACTATTATTCAAATTTGTGCACCAACCACTAAAGTCAATCATAATAAAACTGAAGAATTCTAGTAACTTAAATTAATCAAACATGCTATTAAGATGTATTGATAATTCCTGATGATTGGAATGCAAAGGTTGGAAACAAAGAAGAAAGATCCAAAGTTGGAAAATATGGCCTTAGTGATAGAAATGATGCCAAAAATGACTTCTTCATTGCAAATACCTTTTTAAAACAAGAAAAAAGATGACTATAAACAAGGATTCTACCAGGTAAAATACACAAAAAACAAATTTGCTATGTCTGTGGAAAGAGTTAAAAGGCTCCATTGTTGTTGTTATGTGCCATGGAGTTGGTTCCGACTCATAGCGACCCTGTACAGGGTTTCCAAGGCTGTAAATCTTTGCAGGACCAGAAAGCCTCATCTTTCTCCTGCAGAACTTCTAGTAGTTTTAAACTGCTGACCATGAGATTAGCAGCCCGATTCATAACCACTACGCTACCAGAGCTCCATCAGCCAAAACAAGTCCAGGGGCAAAGGATGGGACAGACCATCAACTGCTCCTATGAAAATTCCCTCTGAAGCTGAAGAAAATCAAAACATGTCGATGAGAACCAAAATATGACCTTAGACATATCCCACCTGAATTTACAGATCATCTCAAGAACAGATGTGATGCATTAAACACTAATGACCAAAAATGATAAGAGTTATGGGATGATACCAAGAGCATCATAGAGGAAAAAAGCAGAAGGTCATTAAAAATATAAAGAAGAAAGAAAAGACCAAGATGGATGTCAGAAGAAACTCTGAAACATATTCTTCAGTGTAGAGATACTGAATGAATTAGAAGAAATGAGGAGGAAAGAGAGCTGAACAGAAATTGTCCAAGTGTAGCTTGAAAGGACAAAGTCAAATATTATAATGAGATGTGCAAAGATCTGGAGTTAGAAAAACAAAAAGGAAAAACACACTCAGCATTTCTCAAGCTGAGGGAATTGCAGATAAAATTCAAGCCTCAACTTCCAATGTTGAAGAATTTCTATGGACAAAATATTGCATGATATGGAAAGTATGAAAAGAAGATGGAAGGTATACATAGAGACACTATACCAGAAAGAAATGATCACTGTTCAACTATTTCAAGTGGTTGCATATGATCAAGAGCCAATGGTACTGAAGGAAGAAGTCCAATGTGTACTGAAGACATTGGCAAAGCACAAATCTCCAGTAATTGATGGAATACAAATTGAAATCTTTCTACAAACTGATTCAGCACAGGAAGCACTCACTCATCTATGCCAAAATATTTGGAAGAGAGCTACCTGATCAACTAATTGAAAGAGATCCATATTTTTGCCTATTCCAAAGTTGGTGGCCCAGTGGAAATCATCAGATAATATCAATATCACAGAAAACTTCAAATGGCAGTTGTGGGAGACAAAATACTATAATGAAATGTGCAAAGACTTAGAATTATAAAACCAAAAAGGCAAAACGCACTCAGTATTTCTCAAGCTGAAAAAAAAATTCAAGTCTCAAATTGAAACACTGAAGGATTCTATCAGTAAAATATTGAATGATGCAGAAAGCATCAAAAGAAAAATGAGGGAATACACAGAGTCACTGTACTAAAAAGAATTGGTCAATGTTCTATCATTTCAAGCAGTAGCATATAAATAAAATGGATGGTACTGAAGGAAGATGTCTAAGCTACACTGAAGACTTTGGCAAAGACACAGTTAAAATAACTGATGGAAAACAAATTAAAATCTTTCAACTGATGCAGCACTGGAGATGTTCACTTGTCTATGCCAAGAAATTTGGAAGAGAGCTACTTCGCCAGCTGATTGGAAAAGATCCATATTTGTACCCATTCCAAATAAGGCAACCTGACTGAATTTGAAAGTCATTGAATAACATTATTATTATCACATGCAAGTAAAACTGTGCTGAAGATAATTCAAAAGCATTTGTGGCAGCACATTGACAGGGAACTGCGGGAATTCAAGCTGGTTTCAGAAGAGGAGATGATTTTGTTATTGAGTCAATTTCAACCCATAGTGACTCTGTATAGGGTCCTATACAAGCTCCTATACACAAGCTCTGTATAGGAGCTTGTGGTTTGAGCTTGTGATTCACAGTCCAGTGCTTATCTTACAAAGCCTCACCAAGCATACAATAAAACATTTGTTGTTGTTGTTGTTAAGTGTTGTTGAGTCAATTCCAACTCACAGCAATCCTGTATAGAATTTCTAAGGAGCACCTGGTGATCTTGAACCACCAACCTTACTACAAAGTGACTTTGTAGTCCAGCACATTAACCCATATTGTAACACCAATATTCCATAAAAGGACACAGACCTAGAGCTATCGTAGATGATATTAGGTGGACCTTGGCTGAAAGCAGACAGTACCAGAAGGATGTTTTCTTGTGCATTATTGACCATGCAAATGCGTTCAACTGTGTGAATCATAACAACCTAATGATAACATTATGAAAAATGGGTATTTGCATTCCTAATTATGTTTATGACGAACCTGCACATTAACTAAGAGGCAGTTGTTCCAAAAGAACAAGGGAACCCTAAATGGTTTGAAGTCAGAATTGAAAGAAGACTCATTAACAACCTGTGATATATAGATGACATAATATTTCTTGCTGGGAAATGAAGAGAACTTAAAATACCTACTGATAAAGATCAAAGACTAAAGCCTTCAGTATGGATTGTTCCTCAATGTAAAAAAAAAAAAAAAAAAATGCTCACAACTGGACCAATAAATAATGTCACGATAAATGGAATAAGATTAAAGTTGTCAGAGACTTTGTTTTGTTTGGATCCACAATCAGTGTTCATGGAAGCAGCAGTCAAGAAATTGAAAGACTTATTGCATTAAGCAAATCTGTTGCAAAAGAACTCTTTGAAGTATTCAAGAGCAAAAACTGCCAGTTTGAGGATTAAGGTGTGATCCTGTATGGCATTTTTAATAGCCTCAATATGCATGTGAATGGTGGACAATGAATAAGGAAGGAAGGCTAAAGAAGAATCAATGAATTTGAATTATGGTGTTGGAGAAGAATGTTTAAAGTGCACAGACTGCCAGAAGAACGGATGTGTGTTGGAAATTTTTTTTTTTTTCCTTTGATGAACTTGGATTTACATCTCAAATTAACCACTGTGCATTTTGTATTCTTTCCCCATACTTATTCAACCTGTATGCTGAGTAAATAAACATAGAAGCTGGGTTATATGAAGAAAAGTGTGGCATCAGGATTGGAGAAAGACTTATTAACAACCTGCGATACACAGATGATACAACCTTGCTTGCTGAAAGTAAAGAGGATTTAAAATATTTACTGATTAAGATCAAAGAGCACAGCTTTCAGTATGGACTGCATCTCAATGTAAAGAAAACAAAAATCCTCACCACTGGACCAATAAACAACATTCTTGTCAATGGAGAAAAGATTGAAATTGTCAATGACTTCATTTTTCTTGGATCAGCTATCAACACTCATGGAAGCAGCAGTCAAGTAATCAAACTACGTATTGCATTAGGCAAATCTGCTGCATAAGACCTTTTAAAAGTGTTGAAGAGCAAAGATGTCAGCTTGAAGACTAAGGTACACCTGACCCAAGCCATAGTATTTTCAATAACACCATATGCATGTGAAAGTTGGACAGTGAATAAGGAAGACCATAGAAGAATTGATGCTTTTAAGTTACGGTGTTGAAAGTCTGCCAAAAGAACCAACAGATATGTGTTGGAAGAAGTGCAGCCAGAGTGCTCCTTAGAGGCCAGACTTTATCTCTCACACTTCGGACATATTGTCAGGAGGGACCGGTCGCTGGAGAAGGATATCATGTTTGGTAAGGTGGAGGGGCAGAGAAAAAGAGGAAGACCCTCAGCGAGATGGATTGGCAAAGTGGCAGCATCATGGGCTCAAGTGTGGCAACAATTGTAAAGTTGGCCCAAGATTAGGCAGAGTTTCATTCTGTTGTGCATAGGGTTGTTATGAGTCATTACTGACTGGATGGCACCTAACAATAAAAACAAAAAAGATCATAATTGAGACACAAAACATAATGCATTGAGAGCTTTGTTTCATGCATATTAGCATTTACTCAATTATCTACCATATCTTAGATAGTTTAGTATGATATTTTCTAGGAAGGATTTGCATGATCAATTCATGTAAAGGAAAACCACGTATTTCCACATTAATACTTTAGAGCCATTGACCCACTAAATTGATAGGGTTAGAATATAAAACTTGGCAGTTTAATAGAAGACAAATAAGTTGTGTGTATTTAAAAACAATCTAGAGAGAAGTGTTACCTGTATTGTATATAAAATAAATGCTTGTATAAACATAAAAAATTAAAACCTCATGTCACATTTTACTCTGAAAATTATACCACTGGAAGAATGTTATTTTAAGACATATGAAGAATTTAAGGGGAATAAAGAATGCTTATAATCCCAGAAGAAAAAGGTCTTAGTCTTTTTGTCCTATATGTTTATGATGGATTTTTTAGCACCTTGTAAAATAAGTCATTTCAAACACCTCCTAGAAATAAGTTTGTATGCATCTATGGGGTTCTTTTGTTTAATTATCTCCAGAGAGCAAGAGACCCTTGAGTTCTTCTGTCAAAATACCAGTTTTGCTTCCAAACAACAGAGTTTCCTCCGGGCAAACAAGTAAATCCTTTCACCAGTAGAGTCAGGAAGAAAGATGGTAGAGATGTGTGGAATGTGTAAGCTTTCATATAAATGATGTCAGCATAAATTAGGTGTGGTTAGTAATAGAGATATAGCAGTAGCACAAGAGAAATAGAGCTATTTGCAGGCTTAAAACTGAAAAGTGGATGAAAGAATAAAAAGACAACAGTGTGTAGTGCAAAGCTTGGCAGGCTCAGTCTGTGGGGAAAAGAATTGTGTAAAGATTTTATTGTCCTGTGGGATGCAGAGCCTTTGGATACTGTAAGAAAGGGAGAGTTCTGAAAGAGAAAAGTCAATCACAAAGAGTTCAGGACAAAGCGATCATGAATGCAAAAGGGTTCACAGTAAAAGCAGTAAGCCTTCTTTAAAGAATCACTGTGAATGAATTAACTTTCAAAGGTATCCCCAAACACCCCGGTAACACACAGAAGACAACAACAATAAATAGAGGTGAAATGGTCACAAAATCAACTTGAAATATTGGCATAGCCAGCAGGGTTTATGCCATCCCTAATAATAGGTAGAGAACAACTATAAATTCCCTGATGAAAAGGGAATAGTGAGTTAAAACTAAATTGGCACCTTTACAATAGCATCATGATAAATGGAGAAAACACTGAAGTTGTCAAAGATTCATTTTGCTTGCATCCACTATTAACACTCACGAAAACAGCAGTCAAGAAATTAAAAGATGTAGTGCATTAGGCAGACCTGCTTCACAAAACTTCTTTTAAGTGTTAAAGAGAAAAGATGTCAGTTTGAGGGTTAAGGTGTGCCTGCCCTAAGCCATGGTGTTTTTAATAACCTCATATACATGTGAAAGTTGGAAAAGGAATAAGGAAGACCATAGAAGAATTGATGCATTTGATTTACTGTATTGGAGAAGAATAGCCAAAGTACCATGGACTGCCAGTAAAGCAAACAAAGTTTTGTAGGAAGAAGTACATCTAGAATGCTTCTTAGAAGCCAAGAGGGACCAGTACCTGGAAAAGAACATCGTGCTAGGTAAAGTGGAGGGTCGGTGAGGAAGGGGAAGACCCCCAGGGAGCTATATTGGCACAATGGCAGCAGCTATGGGCTCAAGCCTAATGATTGTGAGGATGGCGCAAGATTGGGCAGGTTGCTTTCAGTAGGAACTGACTTGGCACCTAACAACAATTAGTCTTATATTTAAGTTAAGTTTGTTTGAATTGATAATAATTGGATTACTGTAAAATTATTCCTTTTAATCAAAGCTTTATCTAAAATCTCTAATCAATTTATCTGCTGAAGTAGAAGTCCTTGAGTAGACTTGGATGTACAAAGTAATGCCAGTGCTTAGCCAGGGTGCTTTTGATTAGTTCTCTTTATGCTCATATCTAACAGATAAAGAAACCGAGAGCTGCATAACAATGACCCTAAAATGAACGGTTACATGGATTTATAATTTGATATCCTCCTTTGTGGAAGATAATAAATTCTCAAGCTGATAGAGAGGTAAAGCTGACCTGCTTATTCGCATTTTACCATCTCCCAATTTTTCTTTACTTGTTTATTAGAGCCAAGAATGGCTCAGTGGTAGCTGACAACCTGTGTATTATTTCTGGCACAACACTGAGAGCAACATGGAAAAGTTCCATGCTGGTTCTTCATGGCCAATGGAGCATTCTTGGACAAATATTTTATATTCCTTCAGGGCTGGTTTTACAGCAGTTATTTATTCATTCTCTCACCCAATGTTTATTGAGTTAAAACCTATGATTTGCCAGATACTGAACAGTTTTTCCTGTCCTCCTGGGAACTGGGATCTCATTCGAAAGGCAGACTCCCCCAAGTTCCTAAAACTGCAGATTAGCATAATTCAAATACTATTGAAATTTAGAGAGAAGAGAAGGATACTTCTAAATGGAAAGTCAAGAAAGGTATCATGGAAGAAATAGGGTTCAAATTACTTGGAAGTACTTGAAAAGGCAAAGATGTGAAGGAAATAATCCCTGTGTATTACATGTAGAAAAACTAATAACCAGAAGTGCATAGATTACAAAGCAAATGTTTAAGTAGAAATCATTTGAGGATGCCTAATAAACAGGATCTGTGTGGGTGGGGAAAGGAGAAAATCTAAATCTAGCAAGCCCTTCCCAATTGATTTATATTTAGTAAGCCGTGAAGAGCTAGTAAAGACTCCTGAACAAAGAAGTGAATTTAATAACAGAAATGTTTAACGGCTTTTTGAATGGATTTGTTAAGAACATCTGCAGTACAAAATTCAGATAATAGAATATTGTAAAAATCTGTTAGTATTCTGATGACCTAGATGTATAGATTAAGTGTTATTGGAATTAAGAAGCAAACAACTTATTTCAAAATAGTTAATAGGAAGATTATTAGTTTTTGTATCCATTGTACCTAAAATACTATAAAGAAATGAAAATATTATTTTGCTAATGCAAGAGAATGTTGTCAAGAAGACATTGGAGATGAAAGAAAATTAAGAAAAAAGCAGTGTCCACATTTCTAAAATTAGAAATGAGGAGTGGTTGGTTTGATGCAGATCTAAGCAAGCGAAGATTTAAGAGGGGAATTAGAAATACAGAACAAAGAACAATGAAAGCCAAAGGTCAATTAACATAGCAGGTGCTATGATTCCTGGTGTGGTGTTGTAGGTTAATGTGCTGGACTATAATGTCGGTTAGTATGGCAAGGTGGGTGGTTCAAGTACACCAGCTGTTCTTCGGAAACCCTACAGAGAGTTACAATGAGTCAGAACCAACCCCACAGCACTTAACAACAACATGGCATGATTAAGAAGGACAAAGGTTGGTTAGTAGACAATGGATGTTATAACAAGAAAATAGCTGGTGACAATGAAGAGAAAAGTAAAGATTTCATCAGTAGGTAGCAGAAAAGGATGAAACAGACATTTAAAATTCCTATTTCAAGAAACTCGAAAAGAAAAAAAAAATAGAGAAAGACTTTTAAATAAAATATAAGGCTCTGATTGTTGAAAATATAATTGAGACATGAACACAGAAAATCTAGTGCTTAAGAACAATGAAAGCAACAACAAGAGAACAAGTAACTAGATAAAATTTAGTAATGAATACTTGTTGTTGTTATTAGGTGCTGTCAAGTCAAATCTAACTCATAACGACCCTGTGTACAACAGAAGAAAACACTGCCCGGACCTGCGCCAACCTCACAATCATTGTTACACTAGAGACCTATGCTGCTGCTCATCTCCCTAGAGGTCTTCTTTTTCGCTGTCTACTTCACCAAACATGAAGTCCTTCTCCAGGGCTTGATCCCTCTGGACATATACCTGAAGTATGAGAGATGAAATCTGGCCATCTTGGATCCTAAGGGGCATTCTGTCTGTACTTCTTCTGGCAGTCGTGGCACTAGTAATATTATTTTCTAACACCCTAACTCAATTTTATCAGTTTTTCTATGGTCTTCCTTATTCATTGTCCAACTTTCATGTACTATTGCTATATGAGGCTATTGGACCTACCATGGCTTGATTTAGGTACATGTTAGTTCCCAAACTAACATCTTTGCTCTTCAACACTTTAAATAGATCTTGTGCAGCACATTTGTCTAATGCAATATATTGTTTGATTTTTTTAACTACTGCTTCCATGAATGTTAATTGTGGATCCAAGCAAAGTAAAGTCTTTGACAACTTCAATCTTTTCTCCATTTATCATGATGTTATTTATTGGTCTAGTGGCAAGCACTTTTGTTTTCTTTACCTTAAGGTGCAACCCATACTGAAGGCCATTGCCTTTGATCTTCATTAGTAAGTATTTTTAGTCCTCTTCACTTCCAGCAAGCAAAGTTGTTTCATCTGCATATCGTAGGTTCTTAAAGACTCTTTCTCTAAATCTGATGCCACATTCTTCTTCATATAATCCACTTTCTCAGATTATTTGCTCAGCATATTCAGATTAAATAAGTACAGTTGAAAGAATAAAGTCCTGGTGCACACCTTTCCTAATTTTAAACCTTTCAGTGTTCCCTTGTTCCATTAAAACAACTGCTTCTTGGTCTATATACAGGTTCCTCATGAGCACAATTAAGTGTTCTGGAATATCCATTCTTCACAATGCTATCTATAGCTTGCCAATCAAAAGACTTTTCATAGACAATAAAGTACAAGTCAACATCTTAATGGTAGGCTCTGCTTTCAGCGAAGATGCATCTGACATCAGCAATTATATACCTCATTCTACAATCCTGTCCAAATCCATCTTGAACCTCTGGCAGTTCCCTGTCAATGTACTATTGCAACCATTTTTAAATTATCTTTAGCAATATTTTACTTGCATGTGATATTAATGACATTGTCCAATGATTTCTACATTCCACTAGTGTTGGTGAACCACTGTTTGGAATAAGCACAAATTTGGATCGCTTCCAATCATTTGGCCAGGTATTGTCTTCCAAGTTTCATGGCATACAGGGATGAGTGCCTCCAGTGCTGCATCAGTTTGTTGAAGTATTTCAATTTGTATTCCATAAATTTTGGAGCCTTTTTCTTTGTCATTGCCTCCAGTGCATCTTGGACCTCTTACTTCAGTACCATTGGCTTTTGATCGTATGCCACCTCTTGAAATGCTTGAGCACCGACTGTTTCTTTTCGGTTCAGTGACTCTGTGTATTCCTTCCATCTTCTTTTTTTTTTGGCATATTTTAATTTCAGAACAAAATAAAAAACAAAAAAACACAATACACAACATCTAACCCCACTCCCAAGTAAGGAAGGGGGACAGGGCCTGAGGGCCTTATAACCTGCCTTATACACAAGGCCCAGGAAAAAAAATAACCACCAGTTATCAGCAGATGGAGCCAGGTTAGACAGGGCCACTCAAGGCTGCTGTGGAAACCACAGGGATACAAGTTTTGTAGGTAGAAATGACTAATCTACATCTTCCATGCAAGATGCATCCTCATCACCCTCAAGGTGGGGATCTCATCAGCAACAGCAGTACTGGGTTCCTCAGCTCTCATTTCATCCTTCATCAGTGCCTAAGCCCAGCTTGATCATGCAGTAGATGCAGTTGGAGTGGGTCTGGGGGTCCTCAAGGGAAAAGCTAGAAGAGAGCAGTGCAGTTTCAAAGAGCAAGACTACTAGGTCCTTGGCAGCTTTGTCATTCTTGTCTGCTTCTGCCTTCTGCCTCAGTGTCTCCATGACGAGGTGATCTGGATTGATCTCCAAGTGATTTTTGGCCATCATGTAGCCCATTGTAGAATAGTCTCACAGTGCCTGGGTTTTCATGATCCATTCCATATTGGCTATCGAGCTATATGTATATACCAGTCACAATGCAGCAGGGTGAAGACACAAGTCTACTAGAGATTGTTACCTTCTCAACCTTCTTAACCAAGATTTCTTTCATGAGTTTGCAGAGGTTCTCAAATTTGGCCTTGCTCTCTTCCATTTTCTTGTTCTCTCCTTCATCCTCTGGTCACTCTAGGTCTTCCTTGGTAACTGAGACCAGGCTCTTCCCATCAAACTCCTTGAGCTGCTGCCCACAGTACTCATCGATAGGCTTGGTCATATAAACTACCTCAAAGCCCCACTTCCATACAACTGCAGAATTGGCTACCTGCTCTTTGCTTTCACCAATGGTATAATAGACGGACTTCTGGGTTTCCTTCATGTAAGAAACATACTCAGAGAGAGAAGTCATTTCATCTCCAGACTGGGAAATGCAATAACACAGCAGCTCAGAAAGGCATCACCAATTAATTAGTAGAGTCCTCATCGATTCCAAGCTACAAATTCTTAGAGCATGCCTCATAGAATTTCCTATAGTTCTCCTTCTCTTCTGCCAACTCAGAGACGAACTCAAGGCACTACTTGACAATGTTTTCGTGGATAACCTTCAAGATTTTGCTCTGCTGGAATATTTCCTGGGAGATGTTGAGGGGCAGGTTCTCAGAGCCCACCACACATTGGATGAAGATGAGATATTCTGATATTACCTCATCACAGCTGTCCATGACGAACACATGGTGGACATAAAGTTTAATGTTGTTGTTTTTCTTATTATTCTCAAAGAGGTCAAAGAGAGCCTGGTGGGGAATGAACAGCAATGTTCTGAATTCCAATTGACCTTCTACAGAGAAGTGCTTCACTGCAAAGTGGTCTTCCCAGTCATTTGTAAGGCTTTTATAGAACTCCCCATATTACTCCTGGGTAATGTCATCAGGATTCCTGGTTCAAATGGGCTTGGTTTTGCTTAGTTCTTCACAGTCAATGTATTTCTCCTTAATCTTCTTGGTCTTCTTTTTCTTGTCCTTACCACTATCATCTTCCTCATCTGAGCCCACATCTTCAATGTTAGGCTTCTCTTCGTCATCCTTGTCTTATTCTTACTCACTTTTCTCTTCCTCTGCCTCATCATCACTGATTTCCTTTTCTCATTCTCCAGACAAAGGGTGATGGGATAGCTTGTGAATTGTGAGTGTTTCTTCACTACTTCTTTCACTCACCTCTCCTCTAGATACTCTGTCTGGTCTTCTTTAAGGTGCAGAATCATGTTGGTACCCCGACCAATGGTTCACTGTGGTCAGCATGAACAGTAAAGGATCCTCCAACAGAAGACTCCCACGCATACTGTTGATCATCATTATATTTGTGATCACAACCACTTTCTTTGTCATCAAATAGGCAGAATAAAAGCCAACACCAAATTGCCCAATCATGAAAATGTCTGCACCAGCCTGCAGAGCCTCCATAAATGCTTTGGTACCAGACTTGGCAATAGTTCCCAGATTGTTTATGAGATCAGCTTTTGTAATGACATTGCTGGTATCCACAAGAGTTAGAATACATTCCTGGGAGTTGAGGATGATGTCAATTTTCAGCTCTTTACCACTATCTAACTTGGAAGGATCTATCAGACTCTCATAGTGAATTTTGTTCAAGGCATCAGAAGCATTTGAGATCCACAACCAGAGAAAATTTTCCTTGTTGGAATAGAAGATATTGATGATGAGTGACATGAGTTGGGCAATCTCTGCCTGGAAGACAAAGGTCTCCACCTCCTCCTCTCCACTTCCTCAGGCATATTGACGGGGAAGGGTTGCAAGTAGCAAACAGCTGCGGGAAAGCACTGACACAAGGTTCCATCTTCTTTTGATGCTTTCTGTGCATTCAATATTTTTCCTATAGTATCCATTACTACTTCAATTTGAGGCTTAAATTATCTCATCAGTTATTTCAATTTGAGAAATACTGAGCTTGTTCTTCCTTTTGCACACTTCATTGTAATACTTGGCTTTGTCTCCCCAGGCTGCCCTGTGAAGTTGTCTGTTCAACTCTTGTACCTTCTCATTTATTCAATTTGCTTAAGCATCTTTATACTGGAGAACAAGTTTCAAAGTATCTACTGACATCCATTTTGGTCTTTTCCTTCTTTCCTGTCTTATTAAAGACTGTTTGCTTTCTTTATGCATAATGATCTTGATGTTATCCCACCACTCTTCTAGTCTCCATGTCATGTCTAATGAGTCAAATCTATTCTAAAGATGATCTCTAAATTCAGATGGTCGCTTCAGCCTGGTTTTGTATGAGAACAATTGATGGACTGCTCCACAGACTGCACCTGGCATGGTTTGAGTTAATGATATGGAGCCTTTCCACTAGCTCTTTCCACAGATGTAGTCAATTTGATTTCTGTGTATTCCATCAGGTGAGGTGTGTGTACATAGTCATCTTTCACATTGTTTAAAAAATATATTGGCAATAAATAAGCCGTTAGTCAAATAAAATCCTATCATTGATCTCTAGCAATGTGTCTAATACCATATTTTCTAATTATTAATCCTTTTTCTTTGTTTCCAATGTTTGCATTCCAATGACCGGTATTTATCAATATATCTTGATTGCATGCTTGATCAGTTTCAGAATGAAGAAATTGATAGAATTCTTCAATTTCATCATCACTGACCGTAGTGGTTGACGTATAAATATGAATAATAGTGGTACTAACTGGTTTTCCTTGTAGGCAAGGAATAGCTGGTGGGTCTGAACTAATGACTTGGTGGTTAGTAGTCAAGTGTTTATCCTACAGCACCACATCAGGATTCCTGGGAGCCCTAAACAGGGTTACCATTAGTCAATACCTCCTCACAACACTTAACACCAACAGCATAGAAACTGTAAAGTATGCTAACCAATGGAGATATGAAAATAAAGTTTCTGCCCCCACAGAATTTATAATCACATGAAGAATCTGATTGGACTAAAATAAAATTGTAATTGATTATAACAATGACTTTAATTAAGACATATATTAATTGTATTAAGAGCAGGGAAAAAGACAAAGCTTGTCAGGGAGAGTTATAGGAGGTGTCATGGATCCATTTTCTCTTTTTCTTTTAATAGAGTGCTTATTTTGTTCTTACAGAATAATTGTCATTCCACCAACTTCATATGGTTTGAGAATATTGACCTTGCTCTTCAGTTCTAGTACAAGTATAAAAGCTTGATTGATTTGGGAATGAACAGGTGCTCAATCTAGGTCAGTCAAATCCTCTTCAAAATGTTTGTTTATCTGCTATCAAGAAAGAGTCCTGGTGTAGCATTGTGGGTTAATGAGCCAGACTGCAATCATTTGAACTGCAAGGTCAGTGGTTCAAGCTCATCAACTGTTCCTCAGAAACTCCTTGCAGGGTCACTATGGGTTGGAACAAACTTAATTGCACTTAATAACAACAACAATTATCAAGAAATAATCATTTTCTCTTTTAAAGACTACATATGCTAGGAGACAGTTAAGTCTTGTCTGCCATGGTTAACTGTTCTAACAAAAGGGAAGAGTTAGTCATAATGAATCCAACCAATAGTAATTAATTTGTTGTTGTTGTTAAGTGCCAATGAGTTGGTTCCAACCCATAGGTACCCTGCATAGGGTTTCAAAGGAGAGATTGGTGAACTTGAACTGCTGATCTTGCAGTTCAAACTGATTTTGCAATCTCTAGCACATTAAACCACAGTGCCACACCAGGACTCCAATAGTAATTAATAGTCAACCAAAAAATTATTGTTAATAGTAATTAGTAGTCAACAAAAAAATGAAAAAAGATGATAAATAGATTCCCAATAACAATTTTAAGACTCATAGTTCCAGTTAGGGGCTAAACCTGTTCTACCTGGACTTTTCGCTGTATGGGCTAATGAAATTGCTTTTGAAAAATACACAAAGCGATGCTATCTACATTAAATGGGAAAACAAAGTTTATGTGGAGGAACCATTTAAATGATTCCAACTGCTAGCTGTTATACCAAAAAAAAAGAAAGAAAACAGAAGCCAAGTAATTAATATATAAGAAGAATTCATTTGATTGGGGATTACAATAAAAATGGATAGTAAATGTAGTAAAAAGAAAGAAATGTTGGAAAGAAACAGAAACGTTGTGGTTGTGTTGTTATTGTTAGTTTCCCTCTGACTCATGGAGTGTATAGCTGCATGAAGCACTCTCTATTCCTGTGTCATCCTCACAACTGCTGCTCTGTTTGAGCTCCGTGTTGTAAACACTGTGTCAATCCACATTTTTGGAATATTGAAGGGCTTCATCTTTTTCACTAACTCTCCACTTTACCAACCATTATGTCCTCATCCACGGACTAGTCCCTTCTGATAATATGTCCAAAGTTTATGAAGCAAAGTCTAGATATCCTCCTTTTAAAGGAGCATTCTGGCTGTACTTCTTTTAAGACAGATTTGTTCATTCTTCTGCAGTCCATGGTATATTCAGTATTTGTGCAAACACCATAGTTCAACGGAATCAATTCTTAAGTTTCCTTGTTCATTGTCTAGCTTTTGCATGCCTGTGGGTCAGTTGAGAATACCATGACTTAGTCCTCAAAGTGACATCTTTGGTTTTTAAAACTTTAAAGATATACTTGTTTACAGATTTGCCTAATGCAATACGTCATTTGATTTCTTGACTTCTGCTTGGGTGTTGATTGTGGACTAACAAAGGAAATATTTGACAACTTCAATCCTTTTCTCCATATATCATGATGTTTTCATTAGTCCATATGAAAGGATTTTTTATTATCTTAATGTTAGCGTGTAATCCATACTAACGTATGGATTACTATACTAAAGATTGTAGTCTTTGATCTTCATCAATAAATGCTTCAAGGTCTCTTCACTTTCAGTAAGCAAGGCTGTGTTATCTGCATAGCTCTGGTTATTAATGAGTCTTTCCAATCCAGCTGCCACGTTCTTCTTCATGTAGTCCAGTTTCTTGGACTATTTGCTCAGCATACCCATTGAAATAGGTATGGTGAAATAACACAGCCTTGTGACACACAATTAAGTGGTCTTCAATTCTCATTTTAATCAGTGTTATCCATAACTTATTAAGATCCACACAACTGAATGTCTTTGTGTAAATAATAAAATACAGGTAAACATTTTTCTGGTATCTCTGCTTTCAGCCAAAATCAATCTAACATCAACAATGATATCCTCATTTCACTTGTTCTTCTGATCATTCAGCTTGAATTTTACTCTTAATAAATGAAACTGATGCTTGATAGATCAATATTTTAAGCATTTTTGTTATTGTTTTTAAGTATCGTCAAATCAGTTCCAACCCATAGCAACCATATATAGGGTTTCTGAGAAGCAACTGATGAGCTTGAACTGCTGACCTTGTGGTTCAAACTGACTTTGAAGTCCAGTGCATTAACCTACAGTGTCAAGTGAGCTGAAATAAACTAGTATTGACCATTTTGATTCAGACAGTCATATGGTCTACTATGCCAGGTATGACCAATTTAAGAATACTGGCATCACATTTATCAACAAAAGAACATTTCAAGAAATGCTGTCAGTTATAGTATAATACCCATATTATACTACAAGGCACTCCTTATAGGTATATGGGTATTATATATTAGTGATAGAAGGATATGTGTGCTCAAGATTTCACAGTTAGAATCATTTCTGGTGATTATGAAATCCAAGGTGTTGTGGATGTGATTGTCTGAAGGAGATGGAAGTAAATATTGTTGAAGCACTTGAGAAACCTCACATTATCTGGTGTCTAATAAAGAAATTAGCAAGCACTCAAAAAAGGAAGGAAATATGGTTCATAGTGAAATAAAAATCAATCAATAAAAATAAGCCAAGAAATAATTCATATGATAGAATTATTGCCATATTTGTTCTACTAATTTCGGTGGAAATTAGATCTACACAAACTAATGAACACCTGCAAAAACAGCAGGAGAGCATGCCCGACTTCCTTTGGCTTCACAAGGGAAAAAGAAAATCAAAATCAGCCCAAGGCTGATTCTTATGGGACAGAGGTCAGACATGCCTTATTTGCCCTCTTCTGACATCAACCATCCCTCCCACAGTACTCCCTGCCATACATCCAGGTTCAATAAACTGTTGAAATGGGCACATAGAACTCATAGAAATCACTCATGATTATTAAGGTTTATTAGGGAAGCGAAAAGAGTACAATGCAGGATCAGAAACAACTCAGAATGCAGTTCTCCAGTCAGGAATACTTCTCTGCTGAATGGTAGGCATACCTCACTTTTGTCTTGGGCCTCTCAGCCCTGTAGACCCTTGGCCTCTACACTGCTCGGGTAAGTGTTACAAAGCTTCTTTTGTCATCTGTAAATGTCCAAAGAGCACATTATACAAGCCAGCTTTCAGCTCATAGGCACTGAGGTTTACTCAGTCCATGGACCAGGAAGCTCAAAGCCACTCTGTTTCTCCATGCCACTGCCTCTACTGCTGTCATCACTTTTCCAAGTGGAGGTCTGACATTCTGTGGCTTTTCTTCCTTGGTGCTCTTGGGATCTACTGTTTCTGCTCTTTACTGTTTCGTTTTAAACCTAGAAGGATGATAAAATTAACCAATCCTGGTCTTAGCATCCTATACACTTGATTTGCCTGCTCCCACTCATCATTTGGTAGGAGTCAAGAAGACGGGAGTCCTGGTATGGTGCTGTGGGATAAGCACTAGACTACTCATCACAAGCTGGTTGTTCAAATCCATCAGCAACTGATCATAAGTCCTATATGGGGACTCATGTCAAAACAGACTTGACAGAGCTTAACAACAATAAGAAGATTTTGGGTGGAAAAGCCATATGAGGAAAATCCATAGTACCAAAATATCAGAAATGGTAAATATTAGGGGAAATGTAAGATAATTTTACTCATTTTATACAACTCTTTAAAAATAAT
>NW_006408584.1:16379195-16381515 GCF_000296735.1 Chrysochloris asiatica
CCATTTAATTAAGAACAACATACAGGAAGAAAGCAAAAGGTCATTAAAAAGTCAGAAAAGAAAGAAAAAGAACAAAATGGATGTCAGAAGAGACTCAGAAACTTGATCTTGAATGTAATGAAGCTAAAAATGACTGGAAGAAATGATAAAGTAAAACAGCTGAACAGAGCATTACAAAAGGCAGCTCAAGATAACCAAATAAAGTACTAAAATGAAATGTGCAATGACCAGGAGTTTGAAAACAAAAAGGAAAGAACATACTTAGTGTTTCTCAAGCTGAAAGAACTGAAGAAAAATCATAAGCCTCATGTTATTATATTCAAATATTTTACTGGCAACATGTATCAAAAGAAAGTGAAAGGAATATGTACCAAAGTCACTGTACCAAAAAGAATTGGTGAATGTTCAATCCTTTCAAGAGGTACCCAGTGGTATTCAAGGAAGAAGCCCTAGCTTCAGTGAAGATACTAGCTAAAAACAATACACCAAAAATTGACAGAATACAAATAGTAATTTGTCAGCAAACTGATAATGTTGTGGAGGCCATTAGTCAATGCCAAGAAATTTGGATGACAGCTACCTGAGCAACTGATAAGGAAAGACCCATATTTGTGCCCATTCAAAAGAAAGGTAATCCAAGGGAATGCAGAAATCATTGAGCAATATCATTAATATCCCATGCAAGTATAATTTTGTTGAAGATATTAATTTTTTTTTTAAGTTTGCAGCAATAGATCAAAAGGGAGCTGTCAGAAATTCAAGCCAGATTCAGAAAAGCTCATGAAATTAGTGGTATCACTGCTGGTGTTAGAAGACTCTTTACTGAAATCAGAGTACTAAAAAGACACCTTTGGGTTATTGTTAATAGGTGCTGTTGAATCATAGCAACTCAAAATACAACAGAACAAAACAATGCTCAATCCTATGGCATCCTCTTCATTGTTGCTACGCTTCAGGCCACTGCTGTAATTGTGGTAATTCATTTCTTTGTGGGTCTTCCTGTTTTTTACATACCTTCCACTTTACAACAGATATGTCATGCTTCAGACATCATTATCAGGAGGGACCAGTCCCTGGAGAAAGACATCATGCTTGGTAAAGTGGAGGGACAGTGAAAATGAGGGCGATCGTAATGAGATGGATTGGCACTGTAGCAGCAACAATGGGCTCAAGTGTAGCAGCAATTGTGAGGATGGCCCCTGACCAGGCAATGTTTCATTCTGTTGTTTATAGGGTTGACATGAGTTGGTACCAACTTGACTCAATGGAGATTAGCAGCAGCCAACTACTTTATCAAGCATGATGTCATTCTTTTGGAACTGGTCCCTCTCGATAATATGTTTGGAGTTTGATAGACAAAGTCTTGCAATCCTGATTTTTAAGGACCATTCTGGCTGTACTTCCTCCCACATGATTTGTTTGTTTTTTTGGCAATCCAGAATACTTTCAGTATACCTCTCCAACAACATAACTCAAATGTATCAATTCTTGTACATTATTCCTTGTTATGAGGCTATTGAAGATATCATGGCTTGTGTCAGGCATACCCTAGTCCTCAAACTGACAGACATATTTACTGTTGAACACTTTAACGAGGTCTTATGCAACAGATTTACCTAATGCAATACATAATTTGATTTCTTGACTGTGGCTCCCATGAACGTTGATTGTACATTCCACAAAATGGAATCTTTGACAATTTCAATATTTTCTCCTTTTGTCAAGACGTTATTTATTGGTCCAGTGGTGAGGATTTTTATTTTCAATACAATGAGGTGCAATCCATACTGAAGGCCTTGAATCTTCATCAGTAAGTATTTTAAGTTCTCTTCACTTTCAGCAAGTAAGGTTGCATTATCTGAATACCTCAAGTTGTTAATGAATGTTCCTTCAATCCTGATACTACATTTTCTTCATATAATCCATTTTCTCAGATTATTTGTTCATCATACAGATTGAATAAGTATGGTGAAGGATACCCTGGCGTATACTTTTCCTGACTTTAAACAGTACAATGTCCTTGTTCTCTTGGTTTTTATATACAGGTTCTTTATGAGCACAATTAAGTGTTCTGGAATAGCCATTCTTTGCAATATTATCCACAGCTTGTAAAGATCCATACAGTCAAAAACCTTTGCATAGTCAGTAAAACAAAAGTATACATTTGTCGGTATTCTCTGCTTTCAGCCCAGATCCATCTGAAATCAGTAATGGTATCACCCAGTCCACGTGCACTTCTGAATCCAGCTCAAATGTATTGCAGTTCCCTGCTGATGTTATGTTGCAGTCATTTTTAATTATCTTCAGCAAAATTTCAATT
>NW_006408584.1:16382805-16388375 GCF_000296735.1 Chrysochloris asiatica
TGGTCTTCCTTATAGGTGCATAGATATTATCCTATCACGAACACCTTTGTACTTCAAAACAGATCTTGAAATTATCATTTTGACCATAAATGCAACACCATACCTCACCAATTTGTCATTCTCATCATAGTAAACCACATGATTGTCAAATTCAAGATGACAAATACCAGTCAATTTCAACTCACTAGTCCCTAAAATATCGATCTTTATGCAGTCCACTTCATTTTTAAGTTTCAAATTTTCCTATTCATGCTTCATACATTCCAAGTTCTGATTATTAATGGATGTTTGCAGTTGTTTTTCCTCCTTTTAAGATGTGTTGTATCAGAAACTGAAGGTTTATTCAGCTTGCATCATCATGGGTAACTCTGAGGATGCAGTAATTCCCCAGTTGTATTTTGAGTGTCTTCCAACTGGAGGAGCTCATTTTCTCACATTATATCTGACAGTGTTCCATTGCTATTCATAAGGATTTCCGTGGCTAACCATTCAGAATACGAGTATTCCAGAACACTTAATGGTGCTAATGAGAAACTCATATATAGACCAAGAGGCAGTTGTTCTTACAGAACAAGGGAACACCAAATGGTTTGAAATTAGGAAAGATGTGCACCAGGGTTGTATTCTTTCACCATACTAGTTCAGTCTGCATGCTGATCAAATAATCCAAGAAGCTGCTTTATATGAAGGAAAATGTGGCATCAGGATTGGAGAAAGACTCATTAACAACCTATGATATGCAGATGATACAAGCTTGTTTCCTGAAAGTGAAAAGAACTTAAAATACTTCCTGATGAAAATCAGCCTTTGGTATGGGTTGCAACTCAATGTAAAGAAAACAAAATCCTCACCACTGGAACAATAGCAACGTCCATATAAATGGGAAAAGATTGACGTTGTCAAAGACTTCCATATACTTGTATCAACCATCAACACTCATGGAAGCAGCAGTTAAGAAATCAAATGACATATTGCGTTGGGTAAATCTGTGGCACAAGACCTCTTTCAAGTGTTGAAAAGCCAAAAATGTAAGTTTGTGATGTGCTTACAAGTTTTCAAGAGGCAGTTTAGCTTCAGAGTGTGCAGGGGTAGGTAGAAGCCCCACTGAATATTTTCATCTTGTCTAGATGTGTCTGGTGAAAGGAGATGGGGATAAGATTCTTATAATTCAATAGTGAGTAATTGTTATTATGACTAATTGCAGTTGTCACAACCATAATGGTAGAAGTTTTGTAATACAAAGCGGGGAGTAGTTAATCTTACATTCTAGGAACAAAGGATTCCATTGAGGGAGAAGAGCATGAGTGGAATGTGGGACCCTATCCAGAGAAGCAATGACACCAGAGGTGGAGGCAGAGATGATAATATGTAGAGATAGAGCAGCTGAGGACTCTAAACTCATGAAAAGAGAAAGACTGTGTGCTGGTGGCCAGAAAACAGGCTTGCAGAATGTGTCCTTTACTTGTTGAAATGATTATACATTCCTGAGTGCTTTTGTGTACATCCAAAAAAAAAGAAGAAGAAGCAAAGCAAACACTGTTGAATGATGATGCATGGAGGGGATTGTAATCATTGCAATGAAACGAAATGCAATAAGTGTAAAACCAATGTTCTCTCATGTACACTACCACTCAATTTACAATAAAACTTTAAAAAAAAAAAAATGTAAGTTTGAGGACTAATGTGTGCCTAACACAAGCCATGGTGTTTTCAATAACCACAAATACATGCAAAAGTTGGACAGTGAATAAGGAAGACCATAGAAGCATTGATGCATTTGAGCTATGGTGTTGAAGGAGAATACTGAAAGTACCATGGACTGACAAAAGAATACATAGATCTGTGTTGGAAGAAGTACAGCCAGAATCCTCCCTGGAAGCCAGGATGACCAGACTTTATCTCTAATACTTTGGACATATTATCAGGAAGGACCAGTCCCTGCAGAAGGAACTGGTTGACAAAACAGAGGGTCAGTGAAAAAGAGGAAGACTCCTAAAGCTTTGAATTGACACAATGGGAGCAGCAATGGGCTCAAACATAACAATAATAGTGAGAATGGTTCAGAACCAGGCAGGGTTTCATTCTGTTTTGCATACCATCCCTATTACTCAACAGCACCTAACAACAACAATAACCATTCTGACCTCATCTTAGACATAGATCTGATATCCACCTTGTTTACTCAACTCTAACAAGTGGACATCCTTGCTGTCTTTGGTACACACCAGTCATATTCCTAACGTGACCATTATATCAGAAATTCCTCTTTCTCCTTTACTCTATCCAGCTATTCACATGGTTCAGTCCTTTATTGTCTTCAGGAATTTGCTGCTATTTAAAAATATAATGTTCCCTTTATGCTACTATTTAAATGCTTAAACACTACCATTTAAAAATATAATATTCCCTTTATGACCATAATAAAGGAGCTCTGGCAGCATAATGGTTACAAGTCAGGCTGTTAACCTCAAGGTCAACAGTTTGAAACTACCAGCCGTTCCATGGGAGAAAGATTAGGCTTTCTGCTCCCATAAAGATTTACAGCCTTGGAAGCCCTATGCCTGTTCACTATGAGTCAGAACTGACTCCATAGCACACCACTATATAAATGCACAACTATAAGAATAATTTGTGTTCCTCTTTTCTACTTTATAGTTCTCCAATGCACTTATCCACTTTAGTCACTTCAAAACTCATAGCTGTAGATTTTCTTCAGCTCCTTTGTTTGAGTGTGTGTATGTTTTAAGGAGCCTGACAATACTAAACATGTTCTCTAATCCAATGCCTGCCCACTCAAATGCAGAAAGAGCTACTTACTTTTGTGGTTTATTAGCCAGTGGTATAAATTAAAATCTGTGAGTCTAAACAATACTTGATTAGAAATAATTGTTACTTCTATTTTTTCAGATATGAACACTAGCAGAAAATTTAAGTGACTTGCTTAATTTCATTCAGCCAGTAAAAGAAAATGAGTATTAGAACCCAAGATGTTTTTACTCCAAAGTCTATGCATAATCACTATCCTAGACTGCACTGTCCTAATCTTTGGTTAATTATGTAATATTTGTTGTTAAGTGCTGTTGAGTCAGATTCAACTCAATGCTACCCTGTATAGGTTTTCTGAGAAGTAGCTGGTGGATTTGAACTGCCAATCATATGGTTCCAGTCAACTTTGCTGTACTTATCCTACAGCGCCACACCACTAAAAGGCAATTTGTTTTGGAAATAGAAATTACTTTAAAATTATTTTCCTTAATTATATTTCAATACATACTAAGACCTTTTTGACCTTTTTTCATAATATATAATTATTGGTAATTATAACCTAGCAAGTCCATCCATTCCGAACAAAACTGTTTACAACTTTAGCCCAACAAACATCACTTACTTAAAACCTGATTTTACTCTTTTCACATTATTTATAACTGGTATCATTTAGGCTGAGGGTTATATTTCACAGTCAAATAACACTTAATAATAGATACATCTTTGCAGTTCGTCAAAATATATTGTGATTCACATTATCATAAGTTTCTTGAGACATTATCTGGGAAATAGCTAAAGATATCTAAAGACATTTCCTCAAAATATTCCAACCCCCTCACCTCCCTTCACTCATCCCTAAATTGATGACATTGATTTTCGCCTCTCAGCAGGGAGGCTGTAATAGACAATCTTGCTGACACCTCATCTGAGATTTCCTGCAAACCATCCGGTGAAGAGCAGGGCCAGTTCTGTCTCTTCTCATCAGACTCTTCCCATCCCTGCTTCACACTTGGCATTTGTTTTCCAATAATTGGCTAACACTGAGCTATTCATGAGTGCAGACAAATACTTTCTATTTTTTGGAAAAAGAAAACTTTTGAAATAATGGGGATATTTGTGGTCTGCAACAGATAACAATAATTTTGTAGATATTTCATGCATATGTGTTGAATTTTGAGAGAGAAATGACTGCCTAAATTATTTGTTCCACTTGCCAGAGAAATCAGAAAGGTTGCCCTTACCTCTTTCTTTGATTTTCAGCATTGAATTCTTCCTGTACTTATTTTGAATGAAAATATTTCATATAGAACTAAAATGCTTTTAGTAGCTTTTACTACTGATTAGCTTATAAGGTGTCTTAAAAGAAAAGAAGTACAGAGGCTGCATTGAAATACCTAGAGAAAATGAGTTTATGACAAAACAAGAGCAGAAGAGATGACCAAAAATGAAGAAATAGGGTATTTTATAGCATATAAATTACCTATTTATATGGTTACGAGTCAGGCTGCTAACCTCAAAGTCAGCAGTTCGAAACTACCAGCTGTTCTGTGGGAGTAAGATGAGGCTTTCTGCTCCCGTAAGATTTACAGCCTTGGAAACCCTACGCAGGGTCGCTATGAGTCAGAAGTGACTCCACAGCACACCACCACCACCATACTACTAAAATCTAACAAAAATTTGAGTCCAAAGCTGTTTAACTGTTTAATTGGAGGAAAGAAGCAAATCTATTATGATATAAACTTACCATAATCTAATAATTTTAGTAGATTCTTTGGTAGTGCTCATTGTCTCTTGAGGAAAAAATATACCTAAGCATGCACACACTCACACATATACAAATATATGCTGTACAGCTGTCTGATGATCTGCTCCCATAAAAACTTTTGTTGTGGAGGTCCAAGACAAGAAGGCAGAGTTAGCAGGTGCACTGAGCCAACCTTCTACAAAAAAGACATGGAAGACCCATTGAAACAGATAAAGATAGTGATTCTAAACCCTGAGTATCAGAGGATAGGACAGAGGTAGGCTGAGTGCTTACTGCAAATGCAAGATGAATAGGAGCAGTAAGAGAAATGAAATACAGGCAGACTGTGGGCCAGGATACAGGGTAACGGGCATCTTGAGTTTTGGTAGTTAGTGGATGTTAATGAAGCTACCTGTGGGCATAAGAAATGGCTGGAGGTTGGCAGCAAAATGACGAAGTTCTTGTTCCCATGCTTTCCTGGCCAGGAGCATGACTCACCAACCTAGCAGTCAGTGGAACCCCCTCCTGCTCAGTCACTGTTCTGTGTGGTTCTGGTGCCTAACATAGCACCCTGGCTTCTGGAGGTATGTGAACTACACTACACCAAAGGTGAGCAGAGAACTAACTGAAGTCACATTTCCAGGCCCTACCATATCTACAAGGAGACAAGTGATGAGTGCTTGAGTATACATCAATATACGGCCAACAAATAAACATAAATACAATACACAATGCCTCAAAGAAAACAATTTCAGTTTAAACAAAGAACAAGACAACATGCTTCAAATGAGTCACTAAAATATAACACCAGAAATTGAATCAAAACTACTTGATTAGGAATTTTGTTGTTGTTGTTAGGTGCCATCGAGTCAACACCGACTCATAGCGACACTATGCACAGCAGAACAAAACAATGTCTGATCCTGGGCCAACCTCATTACCACTGCCACACTTGAGTCCATTGATGCTGCCACCTGGCCAGTCCATCTCGTTGGGATCTTCCTCTTTTTCTCTGACCCTCCATCTTACCAAGCATGGTATCCTTCTTTAGCAACTGTTC
>NW_006408584.1:16389095-16395749 GCF_000296735.1 Chrysochloris asiatica
ATAAATTGAGAGAAAAATCAAGAAAAGTACAGATGACATCAAGGAAAATTTAGATGAAAGTAGCAAAAATTTAAGGAAACAAACTAACAAAATAAATGGGAGGAAAATGAGAACTATAAAAAAAAAAAAAAACCAGCAATTAGAAATCCAGAAAATTCACACTAAATAGATAAAACACTGAAAGGGCAAAGAAAAAATTAAATAAAAGGAAAGCCCAATTACTAAGCTATAAGAAAAGTCTCTCAGTAATCATCTGCTAGAGGAACAATAGGAAAAAAATGAAAACAAACCCCAAGATTTATGTGGGACACTATCATGAGGAATAACTTACGTGTGATCAGAATTCCAGAATAGAAAGAGACAAAAAGAAAAACTGAAAACAGAGACTATTGTCCAAGATTTGTTGCAAGAAAGCTTCCCTAACATGATGAAAAATTAAAAGATAGCCATTCAAGAAGTTGAATGAATTCCAAACAGGATAAACCCTGAATTCCAAACCCTGAAAGAAAAACACCAATGTATAATCAAACTTTTCAAAATCAAAGACAAGGAAAAAATTCTGAAAGCAACACAGGAGAAATGAAAAATAACCTACAAAAGAGACTAAATTCTGATTTCTCAGCAGAAACCATGTAGCAAGAAGACAGTGGAATGACATATATAAAACCCCAAATGCAAAAAAAAAAACCTGCCAGTCAGGAATCATATATCCAGAAAAACTCTCCATCAAATATGATGGCAAAATTAGGTCATTTTCAGATAAACAGACATTTTTAAAAATTTGTGAAAAACAAACTAACCTTGCAAAAAATAATAAAAGGAGTTCTTTCGACAGAGAACAAAGAATAGCAGAAAACAACCTGAGACTAACAAGCATGGCAATATAAGTGCTGTCGAGTTCACCCTGGCTCATAGTGACCCTGTACATGGTTTCCAAGGAGCAGCTGGTGGATTTGAACCATCAACCTTGGGGTTAGCTGTTCAGTGCTTATCCTACAGTGCCACACCAGCAGTTCCAACCTAGATATAGAAGAAGTCAAGGTAAAACAGAGCTATAAGAGTGAAAAATAGAGAAACAGAGTAACAGTGGCAACAAAAAAATGAATACATAAAATAAAAGGAGGGAATAGTGTTATTACAGAACTTTTCAACACAGGGGAAATCAAATAATTTAAAGGAAAAAACAAAAACAAATTAAACATAACAGTAACTCCAAAAATTACACCAAGCCTTACTCTTATCTGTACTCCAACCTTTATACCTAACACTAGCCCTAGTCCTGGACTCCTGGTGTGGCACTGTAGGATCAGCACTGGATTGGGACCCACCAGGTCAGCAGCTCAAACACACCAGCTGCTCCTCCAAGACCCTAATCAGGGTTGCTATGAGTCAGAACTGACTCCATGATATTAACAACAGCATCAATCCCAGGCCTAATATTAATCTTAAAAATAAACAAAATTTAGTCAAGACCTAGTCATAGACCTAAATCTAACCCACACTCTTTACAACTACTCACTTCCCTCAAAAAATTATATAATTTAATATATATATTGTAAACACTATCCAGTCCTGGGCCATCCTCACAATTGTCATTGCTGCTGCCACTGTACCAATCCATCTTCTTAGGAGTTTATTCTCTGACACTCTGAAATATAGTGTTAATGAAGAACATTGAAAGTACCGTGGACAACCAGAAGACCAAACATATATGTCTTGGAAAAAACACAGCCAGAATTCTCCTTAGAAGTAGGGATGAAGATGTGTTGTCAGAAAAATGTATCTGTTGTTGGTGTTAGGTGCCATCCAGTTAATTGCAACTCAAAACTCTATACACAACAGAAGAAAACACTACCTGGTCCTGCACAATTCTCAGAACAGTTGCTGCGTTTGGGCCCATTGTTTCCATCACTGTGTCAATCCATCTTTTTGGTGCACTTACTCTTTTTGTTGACCCTCCACTTTTCCAAGCACGATGTCTTCTCCAGGGACTGGTCTCTACTCACAACATGTCCAAAGTACAAGAGACAAAATCTCACCATCCATGCTCTGGTAGCGTAGTGGTTACGAATCGGGCTGTGAACCTTAAGGTCAGCGGTTCGAAACTACCAGCCGCTCCTCAGGAGAAAGATGAGGCTTTCTACTCCCGTAAAGATTTACACCCTCGGAAACCCTGTACAGGGTCGCTATGGGTCAGACCTGACTCGATGGCACTTAACAACAACAACAACATGCTTCTAAAGACCTTTCTGCCTGTACTCCTCCAAGACAGACTTGTTTGTTCTTCGGGCACTCCTCAAAATAGAGCTGACCTTAATGACTTAGATAGAGATAAGTTTAGGGATCTTCATTTGCTGATGTGGTACAACTCAAAATGAGAAGCTAAAAACAGATACAAATATCCATTAATAATTGGAATGTGGAATGTACTAAGTATGAAACTAGGAAAATTGGAAGCTGTCAAAAATTTAATGGAATGCATAAAAATCAATATCCTAGGCATTAATGAGCTGAAATGGACTGGTATTAGCCATTTTGAATCAGACAATCTTATGGTATACCATGCTAGGAACAACACAATAAAGAAAATGGCATCACATTTATCATCAAAAAGTACACTCCAAGATCTAGCTTGAAATACAATGCTGCCTATAATAAGATAATATCCATATACCTACAAGGAAGACCAGTTAATATCACTACTATTCAAATATATGCACCAACCATTAAATGCAATTATGATAAAATTGAAGAATTCTATCAGCTTCTTCAGAGTCCTGGTGTAGTGCTGTGGGTTAATGTGCTTGACTGCAAAGTCTGTTTGAACTGCAAGGTCAATGATTCAAGCTCACCAGTCATTCCTCAGAAACCCTATACTAGGTTGCTATGGGTCAGAACCAACTAGATGCCATTTAATAACAGCAATAACATCAGCTTCTTCAGTCTGAAATGGATAAAACATGAAATCAAGTTGCATTGTTAATTCCATTCACATTGTGAGTGAAATGTGATAGATGGAAACAAAGATGAAGAACCTGTAATTGGATAATACGGACTTTGTGACAGAAATGAACAAGGCTCCAGGAATTGCTGGAATACAAATTGAAGTCCTTCAACAAACTGATGAAGCACTGGAGGCACTCACTCTTCTATGCAAGGAAATTTGGAAGACAACTACCTGGCTAACTGACTGGAAGAGATCCATATTTATGCCCATTCCAAAGAGAGGTGACCCAATGGAATGTGGAAATCATCAGACAATTGTCAACTAAATATAAATACCTATCACAATGTCTCAGAAAAAAACAGAAAATATAATACCAGAAATGGCACCAGAACTACCTGATAAAAGAATTTAAAGGAACGCTAATTCAGAACCCCAACAGACTGAAAGAAAGATCAAGAAAACTACAGATACAAAAAAAGAAAAAGAAAAATTGTGGAAATTATCTGGAAAAATATTGATAAAATAATGAAAAAATGGAAGCCATACAAAGCTAGCAATTAGAAAGCTAAAAGAGTAACACTAAGCCTTCAGAAACAGATAATAAAAAAATAGAACTCAGTCAAGAGAAAATAAAAGTACTGAGCTTGAAGAAAACTCTCTCAATAATCATTTGATAGAAGCATGATTATAAACAAATAATAATAAAATCCAAAGAAAGCCTAAGACATTACCAAGAAGAATAGCTTACATATTATAGGAATTCCAAAAGAGGAAGAGACTGAAAAACACAAAGAGTATTGTACAAGACTTGTTAGAAAAAATTTCCTTAACATCATGAAAGAAAAAAAGATTCAAGCAGATGAACGAACTCCAAACAGGATAGACTGCAAAAGGAAAACACCAAGCCATTATAATCAAACTTGTCAAAACCAAAGACAAGGAAAAAAACCTGAGAGCAAGTCAGGAAAAAAAAAAATTAAATTACCTACAAAGGAGAACTAATTATACCAAGATCTGATTTCTCAGACGACACCATGCAGGAAAGAAGACAATAGAATGGCATATATGAAAGTCTAAAAGAAACAAATTGGCAACCAAGAGTCCTATATCCAGCAAAATTGTTCATAAAATATGATGGTGAAATTACATCACTGTCAGACAAAGAAAAAATAAAAGAATTTGTAAAAATCAGACCAACTTTATAAAATATACTAAAGGAAGTTCTTTGGACAAAGGCAGAAAACCTGAGCCTAATATATATGGCAATACCACCTAGCTCAATCCAAAGATAGAAGTATGCAAAAGTAAAACAGACCTATAAGACTTACAAGAGAGAATCAGAGCTACAGTTGCAACAAGAAAAAAAAAAAAAAAAAAAGGACTAACAAATGAAGATATAATCAAACAGATTTCAAAGAAAGCATTAAATAAAAATAAACCCATCTGCAACCCTAAAAGCTACACCAAGTCTTACTTTTAGCCCTGACCTAACCCTCTCCCCTAACATTAATTCTAGTCCTGTTGTTGTTGTTATGTGCCTTCGAGTTGGTTCCGACCCATAGTGACCCTGTATAGGGTTTCCGAGGGTGTAAATCTTTACGGGAGTAGAAAGCCTCATCTTTCTCACGCGGAGCAGCTGGTAGTTTCGAACCACTGACCTTAAGGTTCGCAGCCCGATTCGTAACCACTAGGCTACCAGAGCTCCTTGCCAACCCTAATAATAAATGAAATCCTAGACCTAGCCAAAACCTAGCCAAGTCCCAATTCTAACACTCACTTCTGAGTCCTACCCACTCACCTACCAACAAAAAAAAAGTAACTTAATGTTGATTTTCATCTCAGTGAATATATCCTCTTCTATTACATAACAATTTTAGGGAACAAAAGCAAAATTATATCATATTTTTATAGAAATACAAATGAACACAAAAGCTGTATTTTGTTCTTTTGTTTTTCCTTGAATCTTTAAATTTAGACACTCAGCACTACACCCACTCCTCATTTGTTGACATGGTTAGGTTCTAAAGACCAGGTCAGTATGTGAAAACCAATGTTATGCAAAAATGGAGAATGGTCACATCAGATCACAATATAGAGGATGATTACATCATTGCATTACTGCAGCACAGCAAGGTTAACAAATAACTTTATCCATTGCAGTCATTGTTACTCTTGCTTTGGCATTCGTTAATATAGATGTGCATTGTTAATGTGCAAAATAGATAGTAGATTCTTCACTACTGTTACAAATTCAAAACATTGGATAACAGGATAGTAGATGAGTGAGTCCAAAATTCCTTTTGAAATTTTTCTTGGCCCTTCCTTAACTATTATGTTGTTGTTATTAAGTGTAGTCGAGTCAGTTCCAACTCATAGTGATTCTGTTTAGGGTTTCCGAGGAGCAGCTGGTGAGTTTGAACCACTGACCTTGTGATCCAAACTGACCTTTCAGTCCAGGGCATTATCCAGCAACACCACAAATTGTTATTTCATCTACAATTTATGTCCCATATTTCTATTTCAGATACCCCAAACGTTAACAGTTGGTCTAAATTATCATGGTTTCGATCTCTAGCTCAATTATTCCCAGAACTATTCTACTGTGCAGAACTACTGGCCACTTCCTCCAAAAACCTATGGGATAGGCTGCATGCTATTTACTTCTTCAGGGTGCAAAGGACATAGCAATAACTTGAATTGTAGAAACTTAAACAGACTCCCTGACATCGAGGTAATTAACTAAGATGACACTGTGGAGGTCACTAAACCTAAATACTCCCTATGGAATATTGGAGGACTTCAGCCATCTTAAACTCTCTTTGCCCAGACACTATCAGGTCTTTCTTTATTCTCACTAAATTACCTAAGGATTCACAAGCAGTTGAATAAAAAGGAGAAAAAACTTTTATGTAAATATTCACCTTTTTTTTTTTTCAATTTCCTTCTTTCAAATACACTGGAAAGAACAGGATTTCACACAGGAAACACTTAACGATAATATTTAGAGGAAACCTGCTGACTTGGTTAGACATGGTTGGCCAAAATTCAGGTCAGACATACTCAGGGAAGTAAAACTCCTAGAATTACAGGGATGAGGTTTCTGCCAACAGTGAAGCCCTCTGCAAAGGACAAGGGACAATTATGCTTACAAAGGAAAACAAAAATGGAACATTAGCAAAGTTGCAGGCATCCCTCAAGTACGGTGCACACGTGTGCCAAAAAGTAACTATAGTGTCACTTTGTAATGAGTAAAGGGAATAAAGACCCCAGATAATAAGAGACAGGAGAAAGAGATATAGACAAGAAAGTAGGAAAAGATGAAGGTGATGGCAAAGGAGAGATGATGTCTTTCCAAGAAGAAATTCAGCAAAATAGGATCCAGTATCCATAGTAATGAGTACAATTCTTCAAGACGTCAACTGAGAGAAATCAAAAAGAAAATCCTTTCCTAAAGGGCTCTGGAAAGTGTTCTTGAAGTAGTTATTAGTTAGCATTATTGATAATTAAAAACTGCTGAACCCATAAAGAAACACTGTCACCTCTGTTGTTTCCTAAGGGCATAAATGCTACAAATAATATTTCTTCATTCTCATAGAGGAATATGAAGAGAAATGAACTTTTTCCCTCTTAAACTCACTGGCAAACAACTTCTAATCAGCTAATATAAGAATATATTTGAGGACAAGCTAGATGTTTATACTGCTAGT
>NW_006408584.1:16396747-16406876 GCF_000296735.1 Chrysochloris asiatica
TATGTGTTAATAAACAAAGCTTAAATGACAACATAATGTCACAGCTAATTAAGTAATAAGATGAAATTTTAATAACCAAATTTTAGTGAGTTGTGATAAAATGTAATTTCCAAGAGTACAAAACAACAAAACCAATTACCATCTAGTCTGACTCATGGCTACCCTGTGTGTTTAGGGGAAGACCTGTGTTGAAAGGGTTTTTAATCTCTGTGACACATTTAAAGTAGATTTTCAGGAGCCTCTGGATAAATATTAACTGCCAACCTTTTGGATAGTAGTCAAGCACTTAGCCACTTTTGCCACCATTCCAAGAGTACAAACTAAACAGCCAAAACCATTGCCAGCAAACCAATTCTGATTCATAGCATCCCTTTAGAACAAAGTAGAACTATTCAATAAGGTTCCCAAGACTGTAAATCCTTTTGGAAGCAGACTGCCACATCTATCTCACCCAGAACAGCTAGTGGTTTCAAACTGCAGAGTTTCTGATTAGCAGTTGAGGATTTAACAACTGTACCACCAGGGCTCCTAAAAATGAAATGGAGGATAAATGAATGTATAGGATAAATAAAAGTGTATAATCGTTTCAGTCCTGTCTGCACATGTTGCCAGGTATTGGGCTAATGACTAGCGATATCAAGGGGATTCATAAGTAGGACACAGGGGCCAGACATAAAACAAGTACTTTTAAATAACTAAACAGTATGAAGCCATATACATGAAGTTATGAGAGTGTGTAGCTGAGGTACCTGGGGGTTATGGAGGGAGATTATAAAAGAATGGGTAATCAAAAAACAAAGAGATACATGAAAAATAGAAGTACAATACATAAAGATCAAAACCTTGCCCATAATTTATTAGAAACAGTTTTTTTCTCCCCATTTCTTCAGAGAAGACTGAGCAGAAGGGAGGGCTGGCCCTTGGATCTGATGCCCTCTCTAGACACGGCAGCTCCGTGATCTTGCATTTTAAACTGGCATGGAGCCCAGGCTTACAGCTTACAGCTGACACATGCATATCTGAAAGGATGTAAGGAAAGCCTATTCTTCATGATATCTTACATGCTTAACCCCTAAGACTCATTCCCTAATGCAGACTTAAGATGTAAAATCACTGCCTCCATTAATTCCTTACCGGAAGAACTATACTAGTAATTTCTGGTCCTAGAGTCAGGATGTGTTGAGACAGTACCCCAGGCCTGTTCTAGTCCTCTAATTTGCAATTGAAATTTCAGAGAGAGCACAAAAACACCAAAATAGGTTTGTGAGTCTCTTGCCAGAAACTGCTTCATATAAACAAACTCTACACAAGTAGAGAGTGGGTTCAGAGGGATAGGATAGACACATCTGAAGAATAAATGGATTGTTCCTTGATTCAGATGGAGCCTGTTGTGGCAATTTTGGGTCAGTACTGGACTGCGAACCATAAGGTCAGCAGTTCAAACACATTAGCTGCTCCTTGGAAACCCTACACAGGGTTGCTATGAGTTGGGACTGACTGTCCAGCACTTAACAACAACAACAAGATGGTGTGGAGATGTAGAAACAGTGCTGGACTGTGAACCACAAGGTCAGCAATTTAAAACCCACTGGCTGCTCCTCAGAAACCCTATATAGGCACTATGAGTCACAACCTACTCCATACCACTTACCAACAACAACAAAACACAGGAGCTCTTATGGTGCATTTGTTAAAGTACTTGCCTGTTAGATGTTAGAACCTACCAGCCACTCTGCGGGAAATCTACTTCTGTAAAGATTTATAGCCTTGAAAACCCTACGGACAACTCTATTCTGTCCTTTTGGGTTGCTATGAGTCAAAATCATCTCAATAGTAATGAGTTTGGATTTTGTTTTTTGTCAGTCCATGGTACTTTCAATATTTGCTTCCAATGCCATAACTCAAATGCATCAAATCTTTGATGGTTTTCTTTATTAACTGTCCAACTTTCACATGCACATAAGGTTATTGAAAATACCATGGCTTGGATCAGGCACACCTCAGTCCTCAAATCGACATCTTTGCTCTTAAACACTTTAAAGAGATCTTATGAGAAAACTTGCCTATTGCAATATGTTGTTTGATTTCTTGACTGTTCCTTCCATGAGTGTTGATCTGAGCTAAATGACCTCTCTAAAAATTTCAATCTTTCCTCCATTTATATGGATGTTGTTTATGGGGCCAGTGGTAAGCATTTTTGTTTTCTTTACATTTAGATGCAACGCGTACAGAAGGTTGTGGTCTTTGATCTTTGTCAGTATTTTAAAGCCTTGTCACTTTCAGCAAGCAAGGTTGTATCCTTAACATATTACAGATTGTTAATGAGTCTTCCTTCAAACTTGATGGCCCCCTTTTCCTCACATAATCCAGCTTCTCGGATAATTTGCTCAACATACAGATTGAATAAGCATGGTGAATGAATATGACCCTGGAGGACACATTTCCTAATTTTAAACCATTTGATGTTCCCTTTTTCTGTTAGAAAAACTGCATTTTGATCTATGTACAGGTTTCTCATTAGAATAATTAAGGGTATGGAATGTTCATTTTCCACAGTGTTGTTCATGGCTTGTCATGATCCACACAATCAAAAGCCTAGTGTGGTCAATAAAGCACAGGTAAACATCTTTCTGGTATTCTCTGCTTTCAGTCAAGATTCATCTGATGTCGGCAATGGTATCCCTCATTCCACATCCTCTTCTGAATCTGACTAGAACCTCTGAGAGTTCTCTGTAAATGTATAGTTGCTGCCATTTTTCATTATCTTTAGCAAGACTTTATTGCATTTGTGTTGGATTGTCTGTAAGTGAATGCTTAATATTACTATTTATATACTTTTTAATGACTAATCAAATGGTATTAAATAAAAGTGAGCACTCTGTTGTATTTACTTGGGAACACACATAGAGTTGTAGAGACAACACTTTTTAAACTCAGATTTTATTACCACAGTCATTTCAAGCAAATTTCTAATATCTGGGTTATATATTTCAGATGTAAGAAGAGTTAAAGAATTGTGTCAAATTATTCAGTCTGGAATTGATAAACATTCAATCAAAATGTATTAATAATTACTGGTGATAGGAATGCAAAGCTTTGAAACAAAGAGGAAGGATCAATGGTTAGAAAATATGGTCTTGGTGATAGAATTGATGCTAGAAATTACATGATAAAAATTTTCAAGACCAATGACTTCTTCAATGCAAATACTTTTATTAAACAGCATAAAATACAACTATATAACATGAACCTCACCAGATGGAATACACAGAAATCAAATTGACTGTATCTGTGGAAAGAGATGGTAGAAATATTCCATATAATCAGGCAAAACAAGGACAGGGGCAGAGTCGGGAACAGACCATCAATTACTCATATGAAAACGCAGGCTGAAGCTGAAGAAAAGTCAAACAAGTCCACAAGAGACAAAATGTGAACTTGAACATATTCCACCTAAATTTAGAGATCATCTGAAGAACAGATTTGATGCATTAGATACTAAAACCGAAGACCAGAAAAGTAGTGAGATGACCTCAAGAACATCATACAGAAAGAAAGCAAAAGGCCATTAAGAAGACACGAAGGAAGGAAAAGAACAAAATGGATGTCAGAAGAGACTCTGAAACTTGTTCTCAAGCATAGATATTCTAAAGCAAATGGAAGAAATGAGAAAGAGAACTGATTAGAAAATTTCAAAGGTCAGCTAGAGACAACAAAGTCAAATGCTATGAAGAAATGTTCAAAGACCTGGAGTCAGAAAAACAAAATGGAAGAACACGCTCACCATTCCTTAAGCTGAGAGAACTGGAGAAAAAATTCAAGCCTCAACTTTCCATATTGACAGATTCTATAGGCAAAATATTGAATAACACAGAAAGCATCAAAAGAAGATGAAAAGAATACACAGAATCACTGTACCAAAAAGAAATGGTCCATGTTCAACCATTTCAAGAGCCAATGATACTAAAGAAAGAAGTCCAAGGTACATTGAAAGCATTGGCAAAGAATAAATCACCAGGAGATGTTGGAATAAAAACTGAAATATTTAAGAAAACTGATGAAGCATTGGAGGCACTCCCTCATCTATGCCAGGAAATTTAGTAAACAACTACCTGGCCAACTGACTGGAAGAGATCCATATTTGTGTCCATTCCAAAAAGAGGTAACTCAATGGAATGCAGAAATCATTGGACAATATCATTAATGTCTCATATGTAATGCAAAATCTGGCTAGGGATAATACAAAATGTCTGCAAACATACATTGACAGAACTTCTAAAGGTTCAAGTGGGATTCAGAAGAGGACGTGGAACTAGGGATTGCTGATGTCAAATAGATCTTGACTGAAAGCAGAGAATACCAAAAATATGTTTACCTGTGCTTTATTGACTACACAAAGGTTTCTGATATTGTGGATCATGACAAGCTTTGGACAACATCAAGCTTTGAACAACATTGTGGAGAATGGGTATTACAGAACACTTAACTGTGCTTATGAGTACATAGATCAAAACTGTACATAGACCAAAAGGCAGTTGTTTGAATAGAACAAGGAAAACCTGAATGGTTTAAATTTAGGGAATGTGTACACCAGGGTTAAATTTTTTTGCCATACTTATTCAATCTTTCTGCTAAGCAAATAATCCAAGAAGCTGTATTATATAAAGAAAAAGGTGGCATCATGATTTAAGGAAGATTTATTAACAACCTGTGATATGCATATGATACAACCTTGCTAGCTGAAAGCCAAGAGGACTTAAAAAAACTTACTGATTAAGATCAAAGAGCACAGCCTTCAGTATGGATTGGATCTCAACGTCAAAAAAACAAAACTCCTCACCACTGGACTAATAAACAACATTCTTATCAATGGAGAAAAGATTGAAGTTGTCAAGTACTTCATTCTTCTTGGAATAACTATCAACACTTATGGAAACAACAGTCAAGAAATCAAACGACATATTGTGCTAGGCAAATCTGTTGCACAAGACCTCTTTAAGGTGAAGAAGAGCAAAGATGTCAATTTGAGGACTAAGGTGTGACTGACCCAAGCCTTGGTATTTTCAATAACCTCATATGTATGTGAAAGTTGGACAGTGAATAAGGAAGCCTATAGAAGAATTGATGCATTTGAGTTATGGTGTTGGAGAAGAATATTAAAAATACCATGGACTGCCAAAAGAACAAACAAATCTGTGTTGGAAGAACTACAGCCAGGATGTTCCTTGGAAGTCAGGATGGCTAGACTTCATCTTTCATACTTCAGACATATTATCCAGGAGTATCAGTCCCTGAAGAAGGATAAAGTGGAGTGCCAGAGAAAAAATTGAAGACCCCAAAACAGATGTATTGGAACAGTGGCAGCAGCAATGGCTCAAATGTAGCTGCGATTTTGAGGTTGGGGCAGGACCTAGCAATGTTTTGTTCTTCTGTGTACTAGGTTGCTATGAGTCGGTACTGACTCAATGATACCTAAAACAACAATATATTATTGCTATTTTTCCATAATATCAGTAGCAACTACTACCTGAATTAAAATCTGGTATATAAGAGAAATTACAGAGTTTTCATAATTTAGAGTTATTTATATCAAAGATCTCAGACTTGGGAAACAAGTTACAAATGCTGACAAAACCATTTTTGCTTGTTCTTGAAAAAAAGAAGCTGCTATGGTCTTCTAAACTTACCTGTCAAGAAACAATTAAAGAGATATGTACCGTCTTGAAATATCCAACTGAAAATAGCAGAAGAAACTACAGACCGAAGGCCCAGGTGCAGCACCCTAAAGAGCAGTACATGCTGCATTGCAATTAAGGAAACTATTACCTCACTGAGGATAATTTGGAGCTGTGTTTTCAGTAAATCAAAAGATTTAAACATGTTTGCCTTAGTACACCATTCACTGTAAAGATGTCTAGATCTTGCACTGCAGCCCTGTAATTTAAGCTATTGTTGTTGTTGTTGTTGTTGTTAGGTGCCATCGAGTTGGTACCAACTCATAGCAACCCTATGCACAGCAGAACTAAACACTGCCCTATCTGAGCCAACCTCACTAACATTGCTACATAGGGTTGTTAAAAACTAATATTTATCAAATATAACAGGGACATCTGAAGGTGTTCTCATTTTTTACAACATAAAGACCAAAGAAATCTAGTTCATGAGTTGGTGTTTTTACTGGCACCTTCATCTGACACGATAGTAAAGATGAGAACCAGAAAGCATGTAATCCAAGTTCAAAGATTACTGATTCATAGTACCCTTCTAATATCACTATAGAACACTATGTAAAATGTCTATATTATTAACCCCATTATAGCAGGAATATGATTAGAAAGGTACATTAAATCCTTTAAGTCAAAATACAAGTACCAACTCTTGATATCTAAGTCTTGGCTCACATTGGTTGTGTAAAGATCAATGGAAATATCAGGCTGCTAAATTACAGTTGTACTTGCTTTAACATCTTCCAGGTTAAAGTAACTGAACACTAAAGGTCATGTATACGAAGTCCTGGTGTGGTGCTGTGGGTTAATGTGCTGAACTGCAAGGTCAGTAGTTCAAGCTCACCAGTCACTCCTCAGAAATCTTACACAGGATTGCCATGGGTTGGAACCAACTCGATGGCACTTAACAACAACAACAAAGGCCATGTATACATAGAAAAAGCCACTGTGTTAAGTCATCAATAATTTTTAAAACAAGAAAATGTTTGATTCAAGATCTTAAGATGTTTACCTTAATGTTCCTTTTAACTCTTTCTCCATATTCATATATTGGGGTAAACAACTGTGTTTTATCTCTTTAGACTTTGAGGCTCATGTGGTTGTTGTTAAGTGCCATTGAGTCAGTTCTGATCCTTAGCGACCCTGTATAGGGTTTCCAAGGAGCGACTGGTGAGCTTGAACCACCGACCTTGCAGTTCAAATGGCTTATAGTCCGACACATTAACCTACAACGCCACATCAGGACTCCTTGAGGCTTATAGTTCCAACAGTATACAAGCCACAGCATGGAACTGGAGACTATACGAAAATCCTCATACTTGATCATGTGGCACTCTCCTGTCTTATCCTCCTGTTTTCTTGCATTTCTCTTTGCTATTCTCATTCTCCTCCTTCTAGAAGAATATTATTTCTCAAGAGATCTGTTTCTGAACCACGCTACCTATCACATCAACATTAACTTCTCTATTGTAAATGAAAACAATTTCAACAAATTGCCTCTCTTGTCTCAGGTCACACTGTCCTCAATTTGGAGCACACCATGCTTAAAAGTCTCAATTCTGTGGTGATTGCATGTTTCCTGAAATCTCCTTCATTCACCCTTGTAATTTTAACCTTCTGCTCTCAAGTTAGATATTAATTTCTTCAAGGAAACTTTACCAACTTCTTTCACCCTCCAACCATAACTTCCATAGCACTCTCTTGACTTTATTAGAATACATAATGCACTCTCTGATACTTGTCTCTTCACCTTGCCTATACTTTCTGCAGACTCATTAATCCAGGTAAGATACACAAGTATCATATTGACCAGTGAATCACCAGCACTTTTTATCACACTGACAAATATTAGGTGTTCAATGGTTGCTTGTTAAACAAATGAACAAATTAAGTAGTTACTTTATTCATTAGCCTAACTACAAGAGATAAAAGAATGAGGGAGAATAGAAGGGTATAGAACAAAGTTAAAGGTACTGATTTTAAGCAATTTATAATACACTTGGCAGCAGCAATGGGTTCAAACATAGCAATGATTGTGAGGTTGGCTCAGGACCAGGCAGTGTTTCATTCTGTTATGCATAATAGAGTCACTATAAGTCAGTACTGACTTAATGACACCTAACAACAACAGCATAATATACGTTAGAGAACATGTCAAATGGGAAAGTTCAGTTATCCTAATTGTTTCTACTTATACATGGAATAATAAATATCATAATATGTCAAAAAGCCAATTAATGCAACAACAATTATAAGGAATTACAGTTATTGGTAACAAAATTCAAAGGAAAGTTAGTAATTTAATTTTGACATTTTCTCTCAAATTATTGATTGTATTTAGTGGCAAGAAAAACTAGGCAAACCACTACAGCAGTCATAATTATTCATGCCTTTATTAAATGTATACTGTACAAGCTGTCAAAGCTGCATTTATATGCAAAGTTTCACTTTTCATTAACTTGGGCAATAGTCATTGATAATTTTTCCGGCACTCTTACAATTCCACTATTACAACACCCATAAATAATGTCACCCTGCCTTGAAACACAGATTGTGACACATGTCATCTTTGAGCTAATCATAGATCATACTGCCGTCTGTTATTCTTGACTTCAATCTTAACCACTTAATAAAGCAATAGTTGTGTGTGTACCACTGGTTTAGTACATTAATAGGGCAATGTCACTAATTTTATCCACACTAAAAATTCAATTCTGAGTTATTTCACTTTGTGAACAGAACATTGTGAGCACTTTCTACCAGAACTTAATTAACCACATTTTTAATCATCATCTTGTTACAACATGCATGCCAGATGATTATAGGAAAAACAGTGGGTTAGTCAGCCCACTAATAAAACTCAACTGGTAAATTGCTGAGTTTACTCCTTGCTGCATGGACCTCGCAGTCAGACATTTCTGAGTCCTTGAGACATGACTCAGAGGCTACAAATGTCCCAGAGGCACATTCATAGGCAACTCACCAAGGATTATAGAGACTCTCTATTGACCTATGGGCTTTAAACAAGCTGCAGGAATTGAGGGCAATCCATTGCAAGGCTGCTTTGCCTGATGACAGCATGATTACACTGTGCTGGTTGTAAGCCAGGCAGGAGGAGACTTGCCATGTTCTACCAGACATGTGACCCCTTATGTTTTCTGCCTGGTCTTGCAAACAATCCATCAAGTTACTTCAGCATGTTCAATATAAATGTTTAAGTTTTAAGAGAACTAAATATAACCAATGCAGAAGCTGAATTCCAAACAGCATCTAAATGTTGCAAATAAATATTTTTTTTACTCAGCATGTCTTCAATGTGTAAGGATTACCATTTGATTTTCTATCTTATCAGACCTTTGAATCAAGGCAATATATCTTCCACAAAGGAAAACTAAATATAAATTCAAGGTCTCTACTGTACCAGCAGCTCCATAGAAACCTTATAAAGGGTTGCTATGTGTCAGACCCACTTGACAGCATATAACAACAACTATGCTAATGGAGTCTTGGTGTGACACTGTGGGTTAATGCACTGAACTTCAAAGTCAGTTTGATACACAAGGTGTGTGGTTCAAACTCACCAGCCACTCCTCAGAAAGCCTATACAGGGTCGCAACAGCTCGGAACCTACTTGATGGAACTTAACAACAACCATAGCTGTGCTAATGCTCCTTAGAAGGTAGGAGGGCCAGACTTCATCTCTCATCTTTTGGACATATTTTTAGGAGGGACAGTCCCTAGAGAAATATATCATGTTGGGCAAAGTGGAGGGTTGAAGAAAAAGAGCAAGACCCACAATTAGATGGGTAGGCAGAGTGGCAGCATGGCTTCAAGTGTATCAACAATTGTGAGGTTCATGCAGGACCTGGCAGTATTTTGTTCTGTTGTGCAGGGTTGCTATGAGTTGGCAACACCTCAATGGCACCCACAATAACAACAACTATGCTAATGGAGTACTGGTGTGGCACTGTAGGATAAGCACTGGATCTCAATGTCAGTTTAAATTACAAGGTCAGTGCTGCAAACTCACCAGCCACTCCTCAGAAACCCTATACAAGATCACTATGAGTCAGAACTGATGCTATAGCACTTAACAACAACAACAACAAGTATGCTAATGGAGTCATGGTGTGACACTGTAGGATATTCCCTGGAATTCTAACCACCAGGTTGGTGATTCAAACCCACCTATCGCTCCTTGGAAACTTTATACAGGATTACCATGTGTCAGAACTTACTCGATGGCACTTAACAACAAAAACAATTGCCCCTGGAGAAACAAATGGCTTGTATTCAAGTAAAGATTCAAAACCACCAAGTAACATCTTAGAAGAAACGCCTGGCAATATGCATCCACTAAGATCATAGCCAAGAAAAGCTTATGGAGCAATTCTATTGTGTAA
>NW_006408584.1:16411300-16416875 GCF_000296735.1 Chrysochloris asiatica
CAACTACTGATCCTTCCTCTTTGCTCCCAAACTTTGCGTTCCAATCACCAGAAATGATCAATACATCTTGATTGCATGTTTGATCAATTTCAGATTGAAGAGGTTGGTAGAATTCTTCTATTTCATCCTCACTGGCTTTAGTGGTTAGTGCATGAATTTGAATAATAGTGGTATTAACTGGTCTTCCCTGTAGGTGCATGGATGTTATCCTATCACAGACAGCATTGTACCTCATGACTGATCTGGATATGTTCTTTTTGTCAGTGAATGCAACCCCATTCCTCTTCAATTTGTCATTCTTGGCATAGTAAAATATGTGGTTGCAAGATTCATAATGGCCAATACCAGTCCATTTCAGCTCACTAATGCCTAAGATAACAATGTTTATGTGTTCCATTTCATTTTTGTCAATTTCTAATTTTTCTTGAATTATACTTCATACATTCCATGTTCCAATTATTAAGGATGCTTACAACTGTTTCTCTTCATTGAGTTGTGTCCTACCAGCACATGAAGGTCCCATGGGCTTTACTCCTACGGGCTTTACTTCATTCACGTCATCACAGTCAACTCTACTTTGAGGAGACAGCTCTTCCCCAGTCTCATTTTGAGTGCCTTCCAACCTGAGGGGCTAATTTTCTGGCACTATATCTGACAGTGTTTCTCTGCTATTCATAAGGTTTTCAGTGACTAAATATTTGGAAGTCATTCGTCACTCCTTCTTCCTAGTCTGTCTTCGTCTGGAAGCTCATCTGAAACCTGTCTACCTGGGAGACCCTGCTGGTATTTAAAATACTGGTGGCATAGCTCCCAGAATCACAGCAATTCACACACCACCACAGTATGACAAACTGACAAGGAATCCTTCAATACCCCAAGTTGAGGTTTCAATTTTTTCTTTAGTTCCCTCAGCTTGAGAAATTATGAACATGTTCTTCCCTTTTGGTTTTCTAACTCCAGTTACTTGCACATTTTGTTATAATATTTGAATCTGTCTTACTGCGATGCCCTTTGAAATTTTCTGTTCAGCTCTTATACCTCCTCACTTCTTCCATTTGCTTTAACATCTCTATGCTGGAGAGCAAGTTTCAGAGTCTCTTCTGACATTCATTTTGGTCTTATCTTTATCTCTTGTCTTCTCAATAGACTTTGTTTTCTTCTTCTATGATGTTCTTTATGTCATCCCACAACTCTGCTGGTCTTCAGTCCTCAAATCAAATCTATTATAATAAATCAAATCTATTCATCAGATGATCTTTAAATTCAGGTGGGATATATTCAAGGTCATATTTTGGCTCTTTTGGACTTGTTTTCATTTTCTTCATTTTCATTTTTGTTGGTGCTCCTTGCTAAATCAAGTGCCCTCTATTACCCCATGGGAATGTTGTTACTATCCTGATGTCCTGCCATTGGAGTGTTATTGGAGAAATGGCTCTTTAACTTCTTTGATTTGTTCCTTTCCATTGGACAGCAAAGAAGGAAACCTTGATTAAATAGAAAAACACTCTACAAAAAGATACCGTATAAACAGCCTTGGTATAACGCCTTCTCCCAATAGATTTCTAGATCTTTAGGAAACTATTAACCTAAAACTAAACTCCAGCTAATCTATTCTTAAACAGGTTATCAAACATTTAAAAAGAAAGAAAGAAAAAATTCCATCTTAAAGTGTGACTTTGTCCATAGAGTACTCTTCTTTTCTTTCATTATAAATTGCCATCACAGAGTCAAATCTCTGCCTCATTACTATCCAACTTCTCAACTTTAAATTAAGTATATTCCTTAAGTGACATATCAATTGTTTTTAAGTGCCATCGAGTTGGTTCCTATTCATAGAAACACTGTATAGGATTTCCAAGAGGTGGCTGGTGAATTTGAATCTCTGACCTTGTAATTCAAACTGACCTTGTGGTTGAGACGTTATCTTATAACACCACACCAGGACTCTGACAGACCAATAATTGCTTATAAGACTTTGAAGTATTTGGCTTGCCTCTTCTGTTAAGTTATCATATCATTAAGGATTAAGAATTTCTCTTATACTATTTTGTATTACGCAAATAATAAAATTCCTTAAAATCAATAACAAATGAATAATGTTGATTGAAAAGAAAGGTAACTATAATGAGTCTAGTTAAGAGTCCAAAATTAAAAATAGGATTTCTAGCCTAAAAGGACAAGAAAGCTTTGAAAATAACTACTATCATGACACCTTCATTTTGTATCTCAGCAGAAAAACAAAACTGTTTTCAATCCAAAATGGTAATCATATACTTCATATATTAAAATTGTTAAATTTTAATTTTTCTGAGAGAATTTATAATAGGGCATAAAATAATCTTACCTCTGATACAAACACTATTAAAATCAGACCACAAAAGTGAAAATTTTGGACATCCATATTACCTAAGCTAAGGTTTATTTAGGCCAGGAAAACTACATTATGTTCCTAATAGACACATTCTAAGGCTGTGTATGTGAATGTGTGTGTTTATGTAGGTTTGTTTGTGTGATCAGTATCCCTACGTTAAATGTATGCATATGCTTCATGATGACATAGATGTCACCATTAAGCTTGTCCTGGTGTGACATTGTAAGAGAAGTACTGGATTTATAACCAAAAGGTTGGCAGTTCAAACCCATCAGTTGATCCTTAAAAACCCTTTACAATGTTGCTATGAGTCAGAACAGACTGGATGGCACTTCACAACAACAACATCATCAAACTTGTATTAAAAGCTTGCCTAGTAGTAGCAATCAAAACTAGGATTTATAGGGCTCTCATTTTAGAGTGGAGTCCTGGTGTGGCACTGTAGGACCAACACTGGACAGCTTACAACCACAACGTTGGCAATTCAAATCTATCAGCTATTCCTTAAAAACCCTCTTCAGGGTCACTATGAGTCAGAACCCCCTCTACGACAATTAACAAGAACTTCTCTTATTTAAATATTCAGTCACGTGGACTGATTTTCTGTTACTCTTGTCTACTCTGCATTATAGAAAATTATCTCAATTTTAGTTTCCAAACTTACTATTTATTGTTTGGTGCTTGTTCATGAATGGAATATATTTTATTTGTATAATCTCTTGTTCTAAAGCCCATTTTTCTGGTTGTTTGTTTTAATTACTGTTTTCTGTAGTATCATAGACTATCCGCTCTCATTACTAGTAAGACACTAAAGCCCTTTGCATCCACGATAGCACTATCAGACTTAAATCTCACCATTAGTAAGGGACTCCCAAATTTCATTACTTACAATTCTTTTTCCTGACGCCAATCTAATTCACAGAAAAATTACTCAATAACCTACCTGGGAGGTAAGGAAGAGGAAACATGGATGGAGAGATAACAGTTTATAGATGCCTTTATCATAGATGCCTTTATGTATTGTTTCTAGAATTCTTTATTATTATTATTTGGTAGTACTTTTCCAGACTCCTGGCTGTGTCGGACACGAGAAAGATTCTAAAGATTTAAATATTATTTATAAAGACTTTCAACAAAGCCTTTAAATTTTATTCCTACCCATCTAGCCCATGTTTTCAAATATATGCCATGTATCAAATTCTATGCCTTTTTCTGAGTTTCTGATATATGAATCATTCTTTTCCTTGTTGACTTCTACATATGAAGCAGTTAGGATGAGACTACTTACTATGTATGTCACTTACCACATTTCTTTCTTTTGTTTATTTGTGTGTGTTTGTGGGTGTATATGGGGGTGTCTGAAGTATATAGTACATATGCAGAAAAGTACACATATAAAAGCTATTTTTAAAATGAACATTTGGAAGTGTACCACAGCTTAATAAACAAAGTGCTACAAATGCTTCTGACATTCCCCTTGGAATGCCCTTTTCCAGTGCTGTAGAGCAACTTCACAGAGTCTGCTAAAAATAAAAGGAACAGAGGTTTATTGAGGGATAAAGCTGATCTAGAGGAAGACATTCAAATTCACAGAGTTGAGAATGGCTATTCCAAATTCATGGAGATGAAGATGATTGTTTTGGTGGACAATAGGGAAAAATGCATTTTTTGTACAGTTAGAGCAGGTACTAAAGCTTACAAAACCATAATTTGCTAAAAGACAGTATATACAGCTTTTTCCTTTGCAGAATGGGCATGCCACAGAAGAAGATTGTTATCAAGTTAGATGCACCAGGTACCCTATTGCTGAAGAAACATGCATATTCTATAGCAACCTATGGTTCAAAAAAAGATTATTATGAATATTGTGTCTGAATATTTCAGAATGAGTGACATCTATTGGGGTCTGACAGTAATGGATCTCATGGGACAACTACATTGCATGAATAGAGAAGAAATACTGATGTTTATTAAGTCATGTCAACATGAATCTGGTAGAATAAGTACTACTATTGGACATGATCGTCATCTTTTGTATACACTTAGTGCTGTCCAGATACTTACTCTGTATGATAGTATTAATGTTATTGATGTAAATAAAGCTGTCAAATATGTTCAAACTCTGCAGAAAGAAGACTGGATACATTTAGGGAGAAATTGACTTAAAGATTATCTTTCTGTGCTGTGGCAACATCCACGCTATTGAGAAAGCTGGATGCTGTTAATGTGGAGAAGGCCATTGAATTTGTTTTGTCATGTATGAACTTTGAACTTTGATGGTGGATTAAGTTGCAGACATGGTTCTGAATCCCATGCTGGGCAAATATATTGTTGCACAGGATTCCTTGCTATTACTAGTCAATTGCATCAAGTAAACTCTGACTTACTTGGTTGGTGGCTTTGTGAACGACAATTATCATGAAGTGGACTCAATGGAAGGTCAGAGAAGTTACCAGATGTGTGCTATTAATAGTGGGTTTTAGCTTCCCTAAAGATAATTGGAAGTCTTCATTGAATTGACAGATGGAAACTGCGACGTTTCATTTTAGTATGTCAAGATGAAGAAACTGGGGGATTTGCAGACAGGCCAGGAGATATGGTAGATCCCTTTCATATTTTATTTGGAATTGCTGGACTATCACTTTTGGAAGAAGAACATATTAGACCTGTTAGTTCTGTTTTTTGTATGCCCGAACAAGTGCTTCAGAGAATGAATGTTCAACCTAAACTAGTGAGCTAGAATCATTTAAGGAAAAGTTGCTTACTGTATAGTTTTGCCATTTTAAGATTTATGTATTTGAAGTGCTTGTAAGACTTAAAAATGAGTACTTTAAATTTGTTTAATATTATATATTGTTATGATAATTTAATTGCATAATTATACATACTGTAAAGTAACAATATTTTATCCTATTTTTGGAATTCTGAGGTGTGGCACTGTAGGATAATCACTGGACTGCTAACCACAAGTTCAATTCAAACCCACCAACAGCTCCTTAGAATCACATTTAGTTTTTAGACTTTTCCTGTAGTTTGTTTAGAATATAATTCTGAGTAGTGTTTGAATTTTTATTCTTACTAATGTGTATGTGTATCAACACTCACGGAAGCAGCAGTCAAGAGATCAGATGACGTATTGCATTGGGCAAATCTGCTGCACAGGAACTTTTTAAAGTATTGAAGAGCAGAGATGTTAGCTTGAGG
>NW_006408584.1:16416975-16418062 GCF_000296735.1 Chrysochloris asiatica
CGAAGTCATTGACAACTTCAATCTTTTCTCCATTTACATGGATGTTGTTTATTGTTCAAGTGGTGAGGATTTTTGTTTTATTTACATTAAGGTACAACCCGTACCAAAGGCTGGGATCTTTAATGTTCATCAATAAGTATTTTAAGTTCCCTTGACTTTCAGCAAGCAAGATTGTATCATGTGCATATCACATGTTGTTAATGAGCCTTCCTCCAATTCTGATGCCATGTTCTTCTTCATAGAATCCAGCTTCTCTGATTTGTTCAGCATATAGATCGAAAAAGCTTGGTGAAGGAATACAACACTGACGCACACATTTACTAACTTTAAACCATTCAATATTTACATGTTTTGTTCGAGCAACTGCCACTTGGTTCATGTACAGATTCCTCATGAGCACAACTAATTGTTCCAGAATACTCATACTTCACAATGTTGTCCATAGCATCTCATGATCCACATAATCAAAAGCCTTTGCATAGTCAATAAAGCACAAGTAAGCATCTTTCTGTTATTCTCTTCTTTCACGCAAAATCCATCTGATGTCAGCAATGATATCCCTTGTTCCTCATCCTCTTCTGAAACCAGTTTGAATCTCTGGAAGTTCTCTGTCAATGTATGGTTGCAGCTGTTTCTGTATTATGTTTAGTAAAATTTTACTCACATGGAATATCAAAGATACTGTCCAATAATTTCTGCATTCCATTGGGTCTCCTCTCTTTGGAATGGGCACAAATATGGATCTCTGCCAATCAGTCGGCCAGATAGTTGTCCTCCAAATTTATTGGCATAGATGAGTGTGTGCCTCGAGTGCCACTTCACTGTGTTGAAAGATTCCAATTTGTATTCCATCAATTCCTGGTGCCTTGTAATTTGCCAATGACTTTGATGTACCTTGGAATTCTTCCTTCAGAATCATTGACTCTTAATCATATGCTACCTCTTGAAATTGTTGAATATCAACCATTTCTTTCTGGTACAATGACTGTGTATTCCTTTCATATTCTTCTAATATTTTCTTCATCAATCAGTATTTTGCCCATTGTTGTTGTTGTTAGGTGCCATTGAGTCGGTACCAACTCATAGC
>NW_006408584.1:16422492-16436004 GCF_000296735.1 Chrysochloris asiatica
GTCAAGTGTGGCGGCGGTAGTGAGGTTGGCCCAGGATCAGACATTGTTTAGTTCTGCTGTGCATGGAGTCGCTATGAGTCGGTTCCGACTTGATGGCACCTGACAACAACAACAACAATGTGAGTCAGAACCGACTCCATGGTACTTAACAACAACAACAACAATGTTAGTCATCAGTTATTAAATTTTTATCTAATGCTTCATATGCTTCATTGAACTGTCATTCTTGGGTCTCTATAATCGAGCAAACTTTGAGACCTGTTTGAAACAGTTTTTAAGGTCTGTTTGATTTTCTATGTATTCCCTTCATAACACTGTATAAACCTACCTTTACATCTGTCCACAAGAGTGAATTAACCTTACAGAGTGAATTATTAAAAGTTGAGCATAAATTAGAGATTAAAAAGGGGGGGGAGATAGTATATATGCATACATAAAATTGAGATTTAAGACTTCCGTCTGTTAATCTATTTGAACTAGAACAGTAAATAAGTGTCACATTGAACATAATGCTGAGAACGGGTAAAATACTTATCCCAAAATAAATTAGGAATACAAATATGAAGAGAAAGTGTGGACAGCCAAAGAATAATAAAAGTCTTTTTTAATTTTAGGTAAGACATATTCTTTTCCACTAGAAAACTTCATATATCAATAAGATATAGGCCTTCTCAGGATGCTTTATTAATATGTTGTTGTTGTTAAGCACTGTCAAGTCAGGTCCAACTCATAGCAACCCTGTGTAGGGTTTCAAGGAGTGACTGGTGGGGTTGAACTGACGACTTTGTATCTCAAACTGATCTTGTTGTCCAGAACATTATCCTTCAGTGTCATAACTTAAATCTGAATATCACCACCACTCATCTATCAGTATGTCATACTGTGGTGGCTTACATGTTGCTGTGATGCCAAAAACTATGCCACCAGTATTTTAAATATCAGCAGGGTGCACCCAAGGTAAACAGGTTTCAGCTGAGCTTCCAACTAAGACAGAATAGGAATAAGGAGGGGCAGACTATTTCAGAATGTTAGCCAATGAAAGCCTTATAAATGACAGTAGAACATAGTCAGATATTGTTAGAATATTGAATATTGAAACAAGATGAACAGTGCCAGAATATTGTCAGATATAGTGCCAGAAGATGAGCCTCTTAGGTTAGAAGGCACTCAAAATATGACTGGAGAAAAGCTGTCTCTTCAAAGCTGAGTTGACCATGATGACATGAATGGAATAAATTTTCCGGAACCATCATTTACTGATGGCACACAACTTGAAATGAAGAGAAGCAGCTGTGACCATTCATTAATAATCAGAACATGGAATGTATAAAGTATGATTCTAGAAATTGCAAGTTGTCAAAAATGGAATGGAAGGCATAAAAATTGTTATCCAATGTATTAGTATGCTAAAATGGACTGGTATGTACCTTTAATTGTTAGGGTTCTGTGTCAACTTGACTAGGCCAGGATATCCAGACATTTAGCAGTTGAGATGTGCTTATTCTCCCACTGATGGAATCTAACACAGGCCTAGTTAACTCTATGATGAACAGCTATGAGTAACCATTCAATTAAAGGGCAGCTTCCTTGTGAGTATGGCCTGCTCTCAATATAATGGACACTTACCTGGGAAAGGCTTTCTATCTCTTTCTCTTCTGCTGGGACCTCAGACTCTATGATTGTAAGGCATTTCCTTGATAATAAATACACACACTTATATATGTTTCTGTGATTCTACTTTTCTAGAAAATCTGGCTTAACATATGTGGTACCTAAAGAGTGGATCTGAAGAAACAAAATCACAAGAATATGTTTTCCAAATTGGTTCTCAAGTCTAATTTTAAAGGCACTGCTATAAGGTGCCTCCACTTCATAGCAATCGGCCTTTGACTGATTTTAAGTTTGTTCCTTTTTCTCCCTTGTGGTATCAAAGAAAATCAGACATGGTCCCCATTAAGTTTAAGCAGCTGCTATCAGGAGCAGGATTCATTGCAATGGTTCCAGACTAATTAGAGTATGAGATTTTGTAAGTGAAAGAACAAAGGGACTTGGGATAAAATACTTTAAGCTGCAGCTTCTGGAGTTGTCTGGAAACAATGTCCGACTACTTTAAAAAGATGGTTGATTGGGGGCCTGGGTCTACTGGAATCTGCCAAAGGCCATAAGCATATGAAAGGGGTTAATCCAAGGGAGAAGAAAAGATTGAACTTTAGTGTTTTTAAAGGTTTATGTGTTTGGCTGCCTTATAGACATGTGTGATAGAAATATTGGGAATTATGGTTGCAGAGAGGTTGTAAGCATGCCTGCAACCTCTGCTTAATTGAATTTGCTAAAAAGGGAATTAAAAGTTGTCCAGATAAGAACAAGCTTCCTGGTTTAAGCCTTTGTAGAGAATGGGGCCGTACATGGAATCCTGAGCCCCAACCAGAACATTCAGAGTTGGGACATGTAGATGAACTGAGAACTGCTGGGAGATCAGGAGATTTGTGATTCAAAGAAAGCAGAGAGAAAAAGTAGACAATTTGGCATTTTGAGTTTCAGAGGTATCAATACAAAGCAAGTCAGCCCATCAGAGAAAACCCCCTTCTAGGATTTAACATCAAAGGGAACTTTGCAAGCCCTCTACTATGCTTGCTGGTGGCCACCTAGATCTGCTTGTGAATGGAATTGGGGAAAATGCAGCAATGAATACATAAGTTGAATTTGGACATGTTCTCTAGGCACCAATTGACCTTGAAATGAGAGAAGACTGGAGACTGGTCTAAAGTCTAAGGAGTTGTGTAAACTCTAGCCCACAGGCACTGACCTAGCCCTTGGCAGTTAAGGCTGAGAGTGAAGGGACCAGCTGGTTTGAACTACAGGGAGGTGTGTGAGAACTCCCAAATTTGTAACTGGTACCCATTTGACCTAACTTGGATAACTAGGACTGAGATGACCAGAACCTGACCAGTTGACAATAAAGATGTCTGATACTGTGAGCAAATGTAAATTGCTACAATCTGTTGGGCTGGACTTTTGCTTTTGGATGCAGTTGTTCAAAATTCCAACCAGAATGGAAGACTTTTCAGATCAAGGAACATGCTTGTCTCCTCAGTATACTGGGTTGATAGGGACAGAAAATTTAGACATTGGCTATCAAAAATGGGAAGGAGCTCTGGTAGCGTAGTGGTTACAAATCGGGCTGCGAACCTCAAGGTCAGCAATTAAAAACTACCAGCTGTTCTGCAGGAGAAAGATGAGGCTTTCTGTTCCCGTAAAGATTTGCAGCCTTGGAAACCCTGTGCAGTGTCACTATGAGTCGAAACCAACTCCACGGTACTTAATAACAACAACAACATCAAAAATGGGGAGCTCTAAAGACATGAAGTGGCTAGTTTACAAACTTTCATGGGTGTACTTAGTTTTAGAATGAGGGAGCAAGGGAATAATTTTTCTCTTTTCCAGATGGGTCTAGTAAAAGAAGGGTTGGGATGATACTGATAGGATTTATGATTTCAGTAGTGAATAATCTAGGCCATGGACTGAGTAAGGTTGTGTGCCTGTGGGCATTTAAATGAGTATGCACTATTGGTTAATGCGTTAGACTATAAAGTCAGCTTGAGCCGCAAGGCCGGCAGTTCAAGCTCACCAGCTGCTCCTCGGAAACCAAATACAGGGTCACTATGGGTTGGAACTGACTCCACAGCACTTAGCAACAACAACAACATTTTTTTGTTGTTGTGTTGTGTTGTGTTATGCATGTGTGCATCAAATATTTTTGCTTTCTTAATTTATGACACATAAGATAAAAATGGGTTCAGTGTGTTTTCAGTTGTATATGTTTTAGTTCATGTTAGGCAAAAGTGTAACTTGAAAATTTTCTTTATTTTGAGATTATGCATATAGGTCACTAAGAAGACAAGAAAGATGGAAAAGACAAAAATGATTGTCAGAAGAGACTCTAAAACTAGTTTTTCAATGTTGATGCTAAACAAATGGAAAAAATGAGAGGAAGTAAAAGAACTGAACAGAAAATTTCAAAAGGGCAAATCAAGAAGACAAAGTCATTTCTTAAAATGAAATGTGGAAAGACTGGAGTCAGAAAATCAAAAGAGAAGAACATGTTCAGAATTTCTCAAACTGAAAGAACTAAAGAGAAATTTCAAGCTTCAATTCACAATACTGAAGGATTCTATGGGCAAAATGGATTCCTTTTGTGGTGCTGTAGGATCAGCATGGGACTGTGAAACACTAGGTCAGCAGTTCAAACCCACCAGTTTATCCTCAGAAACCCTATACAGGGTCACTATAAGTCAGAACTGACTCCACAGCACTTAACAACAATAGCAACAACATGGGCAAAATATTGAATGATGTAGAATGTATCAAACAGAGTCACTGTACTGAAAACAAATGGCTGATGTTCACCCATTTCAAGAGGTAGCATATGATCAACAGCCAGGGGTACTGAAGGAAAAAGTCCAAGGTGCACTGAAGGTACTGGCAAAGAACTAGGCTCCAGGAATTGATGGAATACAAAATTGAAATATTTCAACAAACTGATGAAGCACTGGAGGCACTCAGTCATCCATGCAAAGATATTTGAAAGACAGCTACCTGGCCAACTGATTGAAAGAGATCCATATTTGTGCCCATTACTAAGAGAGGTGACTCAATGGAATGCAGAAATCATCAGACAATATCATTAATATCACATGCAAGAACTGCCAAGTCAGACTTAGACAAAGACATGGAATGAGGGATGTCATTGTTGACATCAGATAAAACTTTTTTGAAAGCAGAGAATACTTGTGCATTATTGACTATGAAAAGGCTTTCCAACTGTGTGAATCATGACAAGCTATGGACAGCATTGCAGAGAATGAGTAATCCAGAACGCTTAATTGTGTTCATGGGGAACTTCTATATAGAACAAGAGGCAGTTGTTCAAACAGAACAAAGGGAAACTGACTGGTTTAAAATCAGGAAACGTGTGTGCCAGGATTTTACTTTGCACCATATTTATTCAATTTGTATGCTGAGCAAATAATCTGAGAAACTGGATTTTATGAAGAAGGGTATAGCATCAGGATTGGAAGAAGAGTCCTACAATCTGAGATATGCAAATGATACCATCTGGCTTGCTGAAAGCGAAGAAGACGTCAAATTCTTACTGATGAAGATCAAGGCCATAGCCTTCAGTATGGGTTGTATCTCAATAAAAGAAAACAAAAATCCTTACCACTGGACCAATAAATAAAGGGAGACAAGATTGAAGTTGTCAAAGACTTCATTTTGTTAGAATCCACTATCAATACACATGGAAGTACCAGTCCAGAAATCAAAGGGTGTATTGGCAGATCTGCAACACAAGACCTCTTTAAAGTGTTCAGGAGCAAAGATGTCAGGACTAAGGTGAGACGGACCCAAGTCATAGTGTTTTTAATAGCCTAAGATGACTGGACAATGAATAAGGAAAACCATAGAAAAAGTGATATATTTGAGTTATGATGTTGGAGGAGAATATTAAAAACATCATGGGCTGCCAGAAGAACAAACAAATCTTTGTTGGAAGAAGTACAACCAGAATGTTCCTTAGAAGTCAGGATGACCAGTCTTCTCTAATACTTTGAACATATTATCGAGGGATCGCTTCCTGGAGAAGAACATCATGCTTGGTAAAGTGGAGGGTCAGCAGAAAAGAGGAAGACTTCCAACGAGATGGATTGGCACAGTGGCAGAAGCAGTGTTCTCAAGCATAACAACAATTGTGAGGTTAGTGTAGGACCGGACAGTGTTTTGTTCTAGTGTACATAAAGTTGCTGTGAATCAGTGCCAACTCAAGGGCACCTAACAACAACAAATGATAATCCAAGCCACCATCACAGGTCCCTTCGATTCTTACAGCATCTAATAAATCACCTGGCTTCTGCCTAAGGTGAGCCTGACCCAAGCCATTATATTTTAGTCTTTGAAAGACAATAAACAATGGTTCTGATGTACATGAGTTCCATCATGTCACTACTCCTCTGGTAAAAACCCTTATCATCTTACTTAGAGTAAACACAAAAATATTCTTATGACCTGCAAATCCCTGTACAATGTAGCTTCTGTTACCTAGACTCCTACCTTGCTCATTCATTCAGCCACACTGACCCCTTTCCTTTTTATGAATATGACATGCAAATTATGTTTTGCCATATAAATTATAGTGTCTTAGTTTACAGTTATATCCTAGAGGATACTATCAATACATGAGAAAACATCTTCAGATGACTACTGATTTATGAAAGAACAATGCTTTATTTAAAAATAGTACCAATAATTATGTTTACATTTTTTCACTCTTGCTTCAGACTTGAAATAATTGACCCGGAACCATATTGAAAGACATAACAATATACACAGACTCTCCTTCTTAGTTGCAGTACTATTAGAACTGATTTGGCAACCTATACCAATACACACACACACACACACACACATATCCTTAAAGCAGTAGACAGACTGAACTGTGTAAATTATGATAACTAAGGGTGGAATTCATTTGAAAGAATCAGAAACAGCATATATTTTCTAAATGGTTATCAAATGTATGGAAAATAATTTTTTTATAAAGACAAAACTGGACAAATAGTATATATTTTTTTAATTTTCAGAGAATTGTAATGTCTCACTCTATACCTCAATATTAATCATCCCCTAATTTTCCTTAGCCTAATTTTTCACCAGTCTAAGAACTGTATTGTGGCTTTCCTTCTTTTCTTAAGGTCAGAAAGGACTGTGATCACTCTGGCTTCAGGACAGCTGCATTTTGGCTCAATGATGAAAATTTACTGCATCAGCAGGCTTTTCTGCTACAGCTTGTTAGATACCCAAGCAGTATCAAAAGCAATTCTGTTTATTTGTCCTAACTAAAAATAGATATTTGCTTTTGGCTCTAAGTTTTATTCCGTTTTTGCCAGGGGGGTTAGGACTCTTGCTTTGTTGGTCCCTAGGGTATGGTTTGAATCATCTATATAGAACCTCACTTGCTCCTTCACTCAATGCTGTTTTTTTTCTACATAATATGTGGCCAAAATCATAAGAATTAGGTCCCCTAGAAACTGTCATCTACTCCAAATATCTTACTTCCCCCTGTGGGAAATGGGATGCTAAATTGTTTTCACATAAACACAAATGGTATTTGTGCTTTCAATGGAGTCTTCCACTCTTGTCCCTTGGAGAGTACTTGCTGCAAGGAGGATAACTGGTCAGAAAGCCTCCAGTTGCCACATTTTCCAATTCACAGGACTATGCATTCCAGCCATAAATCCTCATTCTCTAGCAGCCAATGGTAGAGCACAGCAGTTGTTAAGTTTCATCCAGTGGCTTCTGTCTCATACTGACCCTGTAGAGCATTTCCAAGGAGCGACGACTGGTGGGTTTGAACTGCCAAGCTTGAGGGCAACAGTCCAGTGTTTATCCTAGAGTGTCACACCAGGATTCCGGGGCACTAGTGTTGGGTCATTATTAACCAACTGAGGATGCTTCTGATGGACAGTATTTGCTCCAGGGTTCCCCATTGGTCTAGCTGAGACTTTCTCAGAACTTGCACTGCCTTCTCAAACTCTGCCTACCCAAACCTCTTGCCTTGCCTTGCCTTTATCTGCTGCAAAGATGTCAGATTAGCATCATGGTATGAAGGTTTCCTTTGTTACTCATGCTTACTCTCCCTATTACTCCATAGCATCAATTCGCTCAGGGGCATTTGGTAAATTGGGGAATAATGATACTAATAGCTTGAACATTGTGGTGATTGTATTCAATATCTTCTAGCAAAAAAATACCCATTTTAGGAAAAGAAAAAGACATCAGATTTTCTAGTGCCCAAAGTCATTTTAAGCTCTGTTATTGTTGGGCAACTTCAAGTCAATTACAACTCATAGAGACTCTACATCCAACAGAATGAACCACTCTCCTGACTGCTATATTTGAATCCAATGTTGTAGCCACTGTGTCCATCCATCTTGTTACAGTATTTCTTGCTATGTTTGAGCCAAATGTTACAACTGCAGTGCCCATTCAACTTGTTGAAGGTTCTCCCCTTTTTTACTGACCCTCTGTTTTACCAAGTATGGGATTGCTTTTTATTCTCCAGGGGTTGGTCCCTCTGGATAACATGTCCAAAATGCATGAGACAAAATTTTGCCATCCTTGCTTCTAAGAGATGTTATAGCTGTACTGTTAACAACAAAAATGTGTTCATTCTTCTGGCAGTTCAAGGTAAATATAATATTCCTCTCCAACACCAAAATCCAAAGGTATCAATTCTCCTTCATTTTTTCCTTATTCCTTATTCCCTGTCCAGCTTGCACTTGCATATGAGGCAATTGAAAATACCCTGGCTTAGGTCAGGCACACCTGAGATTTCAAAGTGACATCTTTGCTCTTTCAACACTTTAAAGAGATCTTTTGAGCAATTTTGCTTAATACAATACATCTCTTAATTTCCTGATTTCTGCTTCCATGGGCATTCATTGTGGATCCCAGGAAACTGTAATGCTTGACAAAGTCATTCTTTATTCCATTTATCATGATATTACTTACTGAGCCAGCTATGAGGATACTTATTTCATTTATATTAAACTGTAATCCATAATGAAGTATTTGATCTTCATCAGTAAATGCTTCTATTTCTATTCATTTTAAGCAAGTAAGATTGTATCATCTGCATATTGAAGGTTGTTAATGAGCCTCCCTTCAGTCTTGCTGCCACATGTTTCTTCATATAGTCCAGGTTCTCAGATTAATTTTCAGCATAAGATGAATAAATTTGATAAAAGGATAAAATCTTGATGCACACCTTTGGTGATTTTAAACCATGCAGTATCCCTTTTTCTGTTTTAACAACTACATCTTGATCCATGTAAAAGTTCCTAATGAATACAATTAAGTGTACTGAAGTTCCCATTCTGCACGATGTTATCCATAATTTATTATGATCCTCAGAGAAAATGTCTTTTCAAAGTCAGTAAAAAACAGAGAAACTTATTTTTGGTATTCTCTGCTTTCAGCCAAGATCCATCTTATATCAGTAATGATTAACCTTGTTCTGTGTCCCCTTATGGACCTTTTTAGACTTCTGGCACTTTCCAGTTGATACACTGCTGTAAATATTTTTCAATAATCTTCAGCAAAATTTTACTTTTGTATAATATTAATTATATTATTCAATAATTTCTGCATTCTGGACTGCAACCTTTCTTTGGAATGGACATGAATATGGATCTCTTACAGTCAATTGGCCAAGAAGTTGTCATCCAAATTCTTTTCATGAACAAATAGGTTCCTCCCAAGCTGCATCTGTGTATTAAAATATTTCAATCGGTATTTCATCAATTCTTGGACTTCGTTGCTCACCAATGCCTTCAATGCAGTTTGGACTTCTTCCTTCAATGCCATTAGTTCCTTAACATATGCCATCTCTTAAAACGAATGAATGTCAACTAAGTCTTTTTTGGCAGAGTGATTCTGTATATCCTTTCCATTTTCTTTTGATGCTCCCTGTATAATTCAATATTTTGTCTACAGAATCTTTTAGTTTTGCAACTCAATGCTTGAATTATTTTCTTCACTTCTTTCAGCTTGATAAATGCCAAGCATCTTCATCCTTCTGGTTTTCTAAGTCCAGGCCTTTGTACATTTCATCATAATATTCAGTTCTATTTTAAGAAAATTAAAAATTAATAACCAATTAACTACATAGCAAATTTAAAAATTAGTAACCACATATAGCCAACTGATCTTTTACAAAGGGTCAAAGTACACTGAGTGGGGAAGATATAGTCTCTTCAACAGATGGTGCTGGCAGAACTGGAAATCGATATGCAAAAGGTTGAAACAAGACCTCTACCTCACACCATATGCAAAGATCAACTAAGCATGGATTAAACACCTAAATATGAATCCCAGAATTATAAAGGTCATCAATGAAAAAATAGGGACAAATTTAAGGGCTCTAAGGAGCTCTGGTAGCGAAGTGGTTATGAATCAGCCTGCTAATCTCAAGGCTGGAATTTCAAAAGTACCAGCCATTCTACAGAAGAAAGATGAGGATTTCTGCTCCCGTCAAAATTTACAGTCTCAGAAACCCTGTGCAGGGTCACTATGAGTCAGAATAAACTCCATGGTACTTAACAAGTCCAGGGCACACACAGACTGTGAAAATGACACAAACAAAAGAAGACAAAATAGATGATACAGATGTTCTAAAAATTAGAAACTTATGTGCATCAAAGGATTTCACCAAAAGAATAAAAAGAGAGCCCACAGAAAGGGGAAAAATCTTTTGCAATGACATATCAAACCAAGACTAATTCCTAAAATCTATAGAAAACTACAACACCTCTACAAGAAAAAGACAAGTAACCCGATTTAAAAATGGGCACAGGACATGAACAGACACTTCAGCAAGGAGGAGATTCAGGTAACCAACGAACATATGAAGAAATGTTCACAATCATGAGCAAGTAGAGAGATGCAAATCAAAACAACAATGAGATATCATCTCACATCAGCAACAACAGCAAAGTTCAAAAATGCAGAAGATAATAAATGCTGGTGAGGATGTGGAGAGACTGGACGTTCCTACATTGCTGGTGAGAATGCAAAATGGTTCAACCATTCTGCCAAACAACATGGCACTTCCTCAGAATGTTGGAAATAGAAATACCATATGATCCCGCAATTCCTCTACTTGGTATATATCCACAAGAAATACAAGCCATAACATGAATAGATACATGCACACCAATGTTCATTGCAGCACTATTTACAATAGCAAAAAGATGGAGACAGGCTAAGTGCCAATCGGTGGAAGAATGGATGAACAAACTTTGGTACATACACAGAATGGACTATTATACTACCTTGAAGAATAACAAGAAAGCTGCAAGCCACCACATAACATGGATGAACCTTGAGGACATTATACTGAGTAAAATTGTTGCTTGGTTATGTGCCGTGGAGTTGGTTCCGACTCATAGCGATCCTGTACAGGGTATCTGATTCTGTAAATCTTTACAGGAACAGAAAGCCTCATCTTTCTCCCACGGAACAGCTGGTAGTTTTGAACTGCTGACCTTGCGGTTTGCAGCCCGATTCATAACCACTATGCTACCAGTGAAATTAATCAGTCACAAAAGGATAAATATTGCGTAAGACCATTATTGTAAAAGCTTAGGAAAAGATACTCATACTAGAATGAAAAAATAATAATAAAATTTCTTTGTTGGTTACTGGTGGGGTTGGAGTGGGGGCGGTGGGAGAGATGGAGAGAGGCAAAGTAGAGCACAGGGTAGGGACAGACACATTATAGTTCAGATGTTGGGGAGGGCAGAATACAGGAAGGGGGAGGGGTGGAAGAACAAGGTAGATAGGGGAACACTGAGACAGGTTTGCATGGGCTAAATGGGACAGAGGTAAAGAGTAATGCATGCTCAACCTTGGAACAACAGGGCTCTGTGATACAAGAGCAAGGCATAGTTTGAAGAGGGGAAATAAAACTAAGATGTTTGACTGTCTTATGCATATTGGTTATCCTTGCCTACTATTGTAAAATGAACATTTGATTTGTATAGAAAGGAATGTCCAGAAACATGATTGCAGAAAGCTTGTAAACCCGTCCTCAGCCTATAACTGATTGGAATACCTAAAAGGGTTCTAGAACTTGCCCAGTGAAATAGGCTTCTTGTTGAGCCTTTGCAGTTTGTATGGCCTTAGGTGGAATCCTATGTCCCATCCAGAACCTTCTGAGGTGAGACATTCCCACTATAAAGGACAAGCAGACCAGCCTGGAACTGCTAGAATGACAGAAGATATATCTTCAAAGAAACATCATGAGGAAAAACTCAAAACAAAAATGGCAGTATGACTGGCTACTATAAAAATAAGCAAGTTGTTCACCAGGAAGTCATTAAGGAAAGCAATCAAGTTTCTTGAAGACAAAGCCCCCCTCTAAGACTGAAACTCAAAGGGAACATATGAAGAGACATATAAGCTTGCTGGAGACCACATTGGTCTATTGGTGAGTGGAAGAGGGGGAAAGGCAGCAGTAAAAAAATGAGCTGAGTTCAACCACAGTCCATCAACTCCCATTAACCTGGAGATGTGAGAGAGAAGAGGAAGTGCTGGTGGGTCCAAAGTGTGATGGGACCTGGAGACATTTGAGCCCATGGACAAGAACATAGCAACAGAGGGCTAGAGTTGACAGTGAAACATCCAGCTGATAAGAAGTGAGGGGAGATGCACAAGTACACCCAAATTTGCAGATAGTACCCAATTGAACTAGTTTGAATGGCTTGATAATCAAAACTTGTCTAGAGGAAGATTCCAAAAAAAAATTCAAAAGGAAACAAGGGTAAATTGCTACAATTTGATGAACCTGATCTATACTCATGGAGGTTGTTGTTGTGGTTGATAGGTGCCATCAAGTCGGTACCAACCAATAGCAACATTATGCACAACAGAATGAAACACTACCCTATCCTGAGCCAGCCTCACTATTCATGCCAAGCCTGAGTCCATCGATGCTGCCACTTGGCCAATCCATCTCGTTGGGGGTTCTTCCTCTCTTTCTCTGTCCCTCCACCTTACCAAATATGATATCCTTCTCCAGCAACTGGTCCCTCCTGACAATACGTACAAAGTATGAGAGATGAACTTTAGCCACCTTGGCCTCTAAGGAGCACTCTGGCTACACTTTTTCCAAAACGGATCTATTGGTTCTTTTGACAGCCCATGGCACTTTCAATATTCTCCACCAACACCACAACTCAAAGGCATAAATTCTTCTATGGACTGTCTTATCCACTGTCCAGCTTTCTCATGCATATGAGGTTATTGAAAATCCATAGCTTGGGTCAGGCGCACCTTAGCCCTCAAACTGACATCTTTGCTCTTCAAAACTTTAAAAAGTTCCTGTGCAGCAGATTTGCCTAATGCAATATGTCATTTGATCTCTTGACTGCTGCTTCCATGAGTGTTAATATTCAATCCAAGAAGAAAACAACTTCAATCTTTTCTCCATTGACAATAATGTTTATTGGTCCAGTGGTGAGGATTTTTGTTTTCTTCACATTGAGATGTAATCCATACTGAAGGCTGTGCTCTTTGATCTTCATAAGTAAATGTTTTAAGTCCTCTTCACTTTCAGCAAACAAGATTGTATCATCTGCATATTGCAGGTTGTTAATGAGTCTTCCTCCAATTCTGATGCCACATTTTTCTTCATAGAACCCAGCTTCTTGAATTATTTGCTCAGCATACAGGTTGAATAAGTATGGTTTCTTAATTTTAAACCATTCATTGTTCCCATGATCTGTTCGTACTGCTTCTTGGTCCAGGTACAGATTCCTCATGAGCACAACTGAGTGTTCCAGAATACTCATACTTCACAATGTTATCCATAGCTTGTCATGATCCACACAATCGAAAGCCTTTGTGTAGTCAATAAAGCACAGGTAAACATCTTTCTGATAGTCTCTGCTTTCA
>NW_006408584.1:16437104-16442963 GCF_000296735.1 Chrysochloris asiatica
CTCTTACTGCAGATGTAGTCAATTTGATTTCTATGTATTCCATCTGGTGGAATGGAGGTAGTAACTCTAAATACTAACAGAGAGAGAAGGAGTGTTCACATCAAGTATCAATGCTATCCCCTCTGTACGCAGGATAGACAGGGATGGGCAACTTAGTCATTGGCTACCTATGAAATACGGGGACAATAAAAGCACAAAGTGACTGGCTTACAAGGTTTCAAGAGGAAGTTTAGTTTAAGAGTATGTGGGGGAAGAAAAAGTCCCCACTGAATAGTTTTCATCTTGTCTAGATGGGTCTGGTTAAAAGAGATGGGGATAAGATTCTTATGATTCAATCATGAGTAATTGTTATCATGACTAATTGTGACTGTCACGATTGTAAAGGTAGAAGTGTTATAACAAAAATGGGGGAGTAGTTAATTTTACAGTCCAGAAACAAAGGACCCTTAATGAGTTTAGAAGAGAATTCCGGCATCTACATGAGAACCACAACACTGTTGATACTTAGGTTTAAAATTTGTGGTTGTAAGACTAAGATTATGTTTCTTTATGGGCCATTGCCTGTTTCCACTCTCATGTCCTAAAGGTTGTCAACCGTTCCTGTCTAGGTGACCCCAAAAGGCTGTAAATAACAGGTTATTTGCTTTCTTCAAGGCCAGCAAGGAGTGCCTCTCTGACTTTCAATTATCACCACATAGCTGCCACTAGCCATATATCCAACACTCTTCTGTCACTATGGCATCAGAGTATCATTGTACTGTGGTGGCTTGTATGTTGCTGTGATGCTGGAAGGTATGGCATCAGTCCATTAAATGCCAGCTGGTCACCCATGATGGACAGGTTCAGTGGAGTTTCCAGATCAGACTAGGAAGAATGAGTGGCAGACCACTTTTGAATGGTTAACCACTGAAAATCTTGTGAATATCAATAGAAAATTGTCTGATATAGTATTGAAAAAGGAACCCATCAAGTTGGAAGACACTCAAAATACAACTGAAGAAGATCTGCCTCCTTAAGGTAGAGTTGACCCTAATGACATGGATGGAGTAAAGCTTTCAGGATATTCATTTGTTGATGAGGCACAACTCAAAATGAGAAGAAACAGTTGAAAGCATCCATTAATACTCAGAACATGGAATGTATGAAATATGAATCTAGGAAATTGGTGGTGGTGGTAGTTGTATGTCATGGAGTCGGTTCCAACTCATAGAGAAAATGTAAAGGGTTTCTGAGGCTTTAAATCTTTACAAGAGCAGAAAATCTCATTTTTTTCTCCCACAGAGCATCTTCGAATTGATGATTTTGTGGTTAGCAGACTAGCTAGTAGTCCAATATTCTACCAGAGTTCCTTAAGGAACCTAGAAGTTGTCAAAAGTAAAATGATACACATAAAGATTGATATCCTAGGCATTAGTGAGCTGAAGTGGACTGGTATTGGCCATTTTGAATCAGACAATCTTATGGTTGGTTTACTATGCCAGGAGAAACAAACTAGAGAAGAATGGTATTACATTCATTGTCAAAAAGAACTTGAAGTATAATGCTATCTGTAATAGGATAATATCCATATTCTTACAAGGAAGACCAGTTAATATCACTATTAGTTAAATTTACAAACCAACCAGTAAGGCAATGATGAAATTGAAGAATTGTGCTCATACTTCAATCATTTTATCAGGAGAAACAGGTCGTGGAGAAGGACATCATGTTTGGTAAAGTAGAGAACCAGTGACAAATAGGAAGACCTCCAATGAGCTGGATTGGCACAGTGGCAGCAGCAATGGGCTACAACTGTGAGGATGGTGTGGAACCAAACAATGTTTCATTCTGTTGTGCATAGGGTTGCTATGCATCAGCACCAACCCTACAGCACCTAATAACACCAACAACAACTTCCCTCTGAAACTAATCATGCATGGAATCAACATGCATTGATAATTACTGGTGATTGGAATGTGAAAGTTAGAAACAAAAAGGAAGGGTTGGTTGTTGCGAAATATGGCCTTGGTGATAAAAACAATGCTGCAGACTACATAATTGGTTTTTGTAAGAACAATGAGTTATTTATTGCAAAATGCCTTTCCTTAGCAACAAAATGGTGACTATAAACCTGGAGCTCACCAGGTGAAACCAGCTGGAATCAAATTGACTGCATCTGTGGGAAGAGATGATGGAAGAACTCAGTATTATCAGCAAAAAACAAGGTCAGGGCAGATTGTGAAACAGACCATGCATTGCTCATATGCAAGTTCAGACTCATACTGAAGAAAATTTTAAAAACTCCACGAGATCCAGAATATGATCTTGAACATATCCCACCTGATTTTAAGCACCATCTCAAGAACAGATTTGATGCATTAGACACTACTGACGGAAAACCTGAAGAGTTGTCGGATGACATCAAGAACAACATAAAGAAAGAAAGCAAAAGGTCATTAAAAAGACACCTACCTAAAACCCAACTCCTAAACCTAACTGTACCACAATTAATCCTACTAACAATTATTTATAATTGAAATCATAAAATCCTACCAGCATCATACCCTACCCCCTTTCACCAAACCTATATGGAAAAGAGGAAAACTAGTCAGCGGGGATTCTCCCTTGTCCCCTCATTCTAAATCTACGCACACCCATGAAAGTTTGTAAGACAACCACTTAATGCCTTTATAGCCCCCCATTTCTAATCGCCAATATCTAAATTGTCCATCCCTATCTACCCCATAAGGAGCTCTGATAGCAGTGGTTACAAATTGGACTGTGCACCTCAAGGTCAGCAGATCGAAAATACCAGCTGTTCCGCAGGAGAAAGGTGAGGCTTTCTGCTCCCGTAAAGATTTACAGCCTTGGAAACCCTGTACAGGGTCACTATGAGTCGGAACCAACTTCATGGCATGTAACAACAACAACAATCTACCCCATAAGGAGCTCTGGTAGTGTAGTGGTTATGAATCAGGCTGCTAACCTCAAGTTCAGCAGTTCGAAACTACCAGCTGTTCCACGGGAGAAAGATGAGGCTTTCTGGTCACGTAAAGATTTGCAGCCTCAGAAACCCTGTGCAGGGTTACTGTGAGTCAAAACCGACTCCACAGTACATAACAACAACATCTACTCTATACACTAAGGAGACAAGCATGTTCCTTGATTTGAAGAACCTTCTATTCCAATTGGAATTTTGAGCAACTGCATCCATAAGCAAAAGTCCAGTTCATCAGACTGTACTAATTGACATTTGTTCAGAATATTAAACATTTTTATCTTCATCTGATCAGATACTGATCAGCTCAACCCTAACTATTCAAGCTAGGTCAAATGGATACCACTGCAAACCACTGCCATCACTCCCAGCCTTAGTCCACATGTGCTAAGTCAGTACCTGTGCCCTAATAAGTTCACACAACTCCCTAAACATCAGACCAGTCTTCATTCTTCTCTCACCTCAAAGTCAATGAGAGCCAATACATGTCCACACTCAGCCCCTGTCTTCATTGCTGCCTTTCCCCAAATACCACTCATAGGGAGTTACCAGAAAGGGTAAGACTGGCCAGTTGCCTTTAACTTTCAGTCCTACAAGGGAGTATTATTCTCTGATGGGCCAACTTTCCTTGTCTTGATGCTTCTGAAACTTAAAAAGCCAAATGATCCCCTTTTTTTTCTGCTTTCTTTCAATCAGGAATATCCTGTTCTCCCAGCAGATCTGGGTTGATCTACATGTCTTTTCAAATGCAAATTCCACAACTCTGAAAGCTCTGAGTGGCTGAGGATTCCTCCTAAATCCCCAAACACTACAAAAGCCTAAACTTCCCTTTTAGCAAATCCAATCAAGTATAGACTAAAGGCTGGCTTACAAATCCTATGTAATCATAATTTCCGATATTCATTTATATCATCCATATATGTTTATTTTACAATAATAGGCAGTCAAACTCATAAACCTTTTAAAACACACAAGTTGAGTTTTTGTTTTTCTCCCTTAGAGGAAATCCATTCATTTGAATATGGCCTTGGGCCTCTGGCCAGGTGGATTCCAGTAGGCCCAGGCCCTCTATCAGCCATCTTTTTAACCAGCTTGACATCAGCTCCAGGCATTCTAGAAGCAGTGGTTCTCCCTTCCTTCAGTATTTTATCCCATCTGCCTTACTTCTTGTACAAAATTTCATAATTTCATAGGTCTAGAGCTGCGAACCTTAAGGTCAGCGGTTCGAAACTACCAGCTGCTCCGCGGGAGAAATATGAGGCTTTCTACTCCCGTAAGGATTTACACCCTCGGAAACCCTGTACAGGGTCGCTATGGGTCGGAACCGACTCCACGGCACTTAACAACAACAACAACAGAGCCATTGTAATGAATCTTACTCACAATGCCACCTGCTTAAACCAAGTGGGGACAATGTCTGACTTCCTCTCATAACACAAGAGAGAAAGAGGATCAAATTCAAAGTCAGCCCAAGGCTAATTCCTACAAAGTGGCCATAAGACATGCCTCCACCCTACAAAAGTGCCTATAAAATTACTCAGACTTGAATACCAATTTAGAAAACTCATCCTTATGATTTTGTTTCTCTACAACTCCTTTCTCTCAGTACACCATGTCTTAGGCTGGATTTTTCTAGAGAAGCAAAACCAGTAAAATTATATACATATAAATATGTATATACATATGTATATACATATACATATATACATACATATGTGTGCACACACATATGCAGATACATATATTTCATATATATATATATACATGCATATTTGTTGTTTTTTTTAGGTGCCATCAAGTCAGTACCTACACATAGTGACCTTATGCACTGCCCGATCCTGGGCCAACCTCACTATTCTTGCCATGCTTCAGTCCATCAATGCTGCCACTTGGCCAATCCATCTTTTGGGGGTCTCCTCTTTCTATCTGACCCCTCCACCTTACCAGTCACTGGTCCCACCTGATTGTATGTCCGAAGTATGAGAGACGGAAGTTTGGTCATCTTGGCCTCCAAGGGGCATTCTGGCTGCACTTCATCCAAAAGAGATCTATTGGTTCTTTTGGCAGCCCATGGCACTTTCATTATTCTCTTCCAACACCATAACTGAAAAGCATCAATTCTTCTACAGTCTTCCTTAATCACTGTCCAGCTTCTGCATGCATATGAGGTTACTGAAAATACCATGGCTTTGGTCAGGCACATCTTAGTCTTCAAGCTGACAACTTTGCTCTTCAACACTATAAAAAGGTCTTGTGCAGCAGATTTGCCTAATGCAATACGTCGTTTAATTTCCTGACTGTTGCTTCCATGAGTGTTGAGAGTTGATCTAAGAAGAATGAAGGCCTTGACAACGTCAATCTTTTCTCCGTTGATAAGAATGTTGTTTATGGGTCCATTGGTAAGTATTTTTCTTTTCTTTACATTGAGATGTAATCCATACCAAAGGCTGTGCTTTTTGATCTTCATCAGTAAATGATTAAGTCCACTTCAGTTTCAGCAAGCAAGGTTGTATCATCTGCATATCACAGGTTGTTAATGAGTCTTCCTCCAGTCCTGATGCCATGTTTTTCTTCACAGAACCCAGCTTCTCAGATGATTTTCTCAACATACAGGTTGAATAAGTGTGGTGAAAGAATACAACCTTGTTGCACACCCTTCTTAATATTAAAAACATTCAGTGTTCCCATATCCTGTACAAACAACTGCTTCTTGGTCCAGGTACAGATTCCTCATGAGCACAATTGAGTGTTCTGGAATACTCATACTTCACAATGTTGTCCATAACTTGTCATGATCCACACAATCAAAAGCCTATGCGTAGTCAATAAAGCACAGGTAAACATCTTTCTGATAGTCTCTGCTTTCAGCCAAGATCCATCAG
>NW_006408584.1:16445238-16453895 GCF_000296735.1 Chrysochloris asiatica
TAACCACTACGCTACCAGAGCTCCTTAGACACTAAAAAATGAAGACAAGTCGAGTTATGGGATAACATCAATAATATCATATAAGAAGAAAGCAAAAGTTCATTAAGACAAGAAAGTAGGAAAGATCAAAATTAATGTCAGAAGAGACTCTGAAATTTGCTATCTAGTGTGGTTGTGATGGTGGTGGTTATGTTCCATGGAGTATGTTCTGACTTATAGTGACCCTGTATAGGGTTTCCAGGGCTGTAAATCTTCAGGGTAACAGAAAGCATCACCTGTAGAACAGTGTAGAAATGCTAAATCAAATGGAAAAAATTAAGAGGTAAAGAGCTGAATAGACCATTTCAAAAGGCAGTTCAAAAAAGACAAAGTCAAATATAAGGAAATGTGTAAAAATCTAGAGTTAGAAAACCAAAACTAAAGAACACATTCAGCATTTCTCAAGCTGAGGGAACTGAAGAAAAAGGTTCAAGCATCTATTTGCAATACTGAAGGATTCTATGAGCAAAATATTGAATGATGTAGAAAGCATTAAATGTATTTTTAAAAAGAGAAGAAATATGCGGTCATTGTACCAAAAATAAATAATCAATATTCAGCCATTTCAAAAAGTAGCATATGATCAAGAGCCAATGAACCTGAAAGAAGAAGTCCAAGGTGCATTGAAGGAATTGGCAAAGAACAAGACGGCAGGAATTGATTAAATGCAAATTGAAATCTTTCAACAAACTGATGCAGCACTGGAGGCATTCACTCATCTATGCCAAGAAATTTGGAAGACAACTACCTGGCCAACTGACTGGAAGAGATCCATATCTGTGCTCATTCCAAAGAGAGGTGACCAAAGAAAATGTAAAAATCAGACAATATCATTAATACCGCATGCAAGTAAAATTTTGGGAAAGATCATTCCAAAATGTCTGCAACTTACAGAGAAGTTCCAGAGGTTCAAGCTGGATTCAGAAGAGGCCCTGGAACATGGGATATCATGGCTGACATCAGACGGATCGTGACTGAAAGCAGAGAATACCAAAAAGATATTTACCTGTACTTTATTGACTACACAAAAGCTTTTGATGGTGTGGATAACGACAAGCTATGGGCAACATTATGGAGAATGAGTATTCCTGAACACTTAGCTGTGCTCATGAGGATCCTGTACATAAACCAAGAAGCAGTTGTCCGAACAGAACTAGAGAACACTGAATGGTTTAAAATTAGGAAAGGTATGATACAGGGTTGTATTCAATCTGTATGCTAAACAAATAATCCAAGAGGCTGGATCATATTAAAAAAATGTGGCATCAAAGTTGGAGGAAGACTCATTAATAACCTGTGATATGCAGATGACACAACCTTGCTTTCTGAAAGGAAGAGGACTTAAAATACTTACTGAAAAAGATCAAAAGCACAGCCTTAGGTATGGGTTCATCTCAATGTAAAGAAAACAAAAATCCTCACCACTGGACCAATTACAACACCCTTCTAAATGGAGAAAAGATTGAAGTTGTCAAAGACTTCATTTTCCTGGGATCAACCATTAATCCTCAGGGAAGAAGCAGTCAAGAAATCAAACAGCATATTTCATTTTATAAATCTACTACAAAAGACCTCTTTAAATTGTTCAAAAGCAAAGATGTCAGTTTGAGTACTAAGGTAAGCCTGACCCAAGCCTTCGTATTTTCAATAACCTCATATGCAGATGAAAGTTGGGCAGTGAATAAGGAAGACCAGAGAAGAATTGATGCATTTGAGTTATGGCATTAGAGGAGAATATTAAAAGTACCATGGACTGCCAAAAAAACAAACCAATCTGTGTTGGAAGAAGTACAGCCAAGAGTATTCCTTGGAAGCCAGGATGGCTAGACTTTATGTCTCATACTTCAGGCATATTATCAGAAGGGACCAGTCTTTGGAGAAGGATATCATTTTTGGTAAAGTGGAGGGTCAGAGGAAAAAAGGAATACCCCAAATTGAATGAATTGGCACAACGACAGCAGTGATGGGCTCAGGCATAGCAATGATTGTGAGGTTGGGCTATTTCTGAAATATTTCAACAAACTGATGCATCAGTAGAGGCGATCATTTGTCTATGCCATGAAGTTTACATGACAGCTACATGATCAATATTAGAAGAGGTCCATATTTGTATTCCTTCCCAAAAAAAGGTGACTCTATGGAATCTTGAAGTCATAGAGCAATGCCATGAATATTACATGCAAATAAAATTTTACAGAGGAAAATTAAAAAACAGTTGCAACAGTGCAATCACATGGAACTGTCAGAAAGTCAAGCTAGATTCTGAAGAGGACATGGGATTAAGAATATCATTGCTGATGTCAGATGGATCTTGGCTGAGAGCACAGACTATATGAAAAATGCTTGCTTGTGCTTTATTGGCTGTGTAAAGGCATTTGATAACATAGTTTTCTACCATCATAACAAACTATGGATAGCATTATGAATAATGGGCATTCCAAAACATTTAAAAGTTATTAAGAACCTGTGCATAAACCAAGAGGTAGTGTTTTAAACAGATCAAGGGAATACTAAATAGTTTTAAATCAGGTAAAGTATGAACCCAAGTTGTATATTTTTGCCATACTTATTCAATAGGTATGCTGAGTAAATACTATGAGAAACTGGATTATATGAAGAAGAATATGGTGTCAGGATTATAGAAGAGTCATTAACAACCTGTGATATGTAGACTATACAACCTACATTGAGGGACTTGAAATATTTACTGATGAAGATTAAAAAAATACAGCATTCAATGTAGAATATGTAAAGAAAATGAAAATCCTTACTACTGGACCAATAAATTACATCATGATAAATGGAGCAAAACTTGAAGTTGTCAAAGATTCAACAATCATTATTAATGGAATCCAGTAGTCAAGACATAAGTTGATTTATTGCCTTAGGCAAATCTGTTGCAATCGACCTCTTTATGTGGTGCTGCGAGCTAATACATTGGACTGCAAGGTTGGTTTGAACTGCAAGGTCAGCAGTTCAAGTTCACCAGCCGCTCCTTGGAAACCCTATACAGGGTTGCTATGAGCCAGAACCAACTTAACAGCACTTAACAACAACCACAACAAAATATTAAAGACCAAATATGTCACTTTGAGAACTAAAGCCACCTGCCCTCAAACAATGGTATTTTCAATCACCTTATATGCATTTGAGGAAGACCTTAGAACTGTTGCATTTGGAATATGATGTTGAAGAAGAATATTGACAGTAACATGGACTTCTAGAACAAAGTAATCTGTCTTGGAAGAAGTACACTCATAATGCTCATTAGAAGTCAGACTGCAAGACTTTGTCTCTTCTTCTTTGGAAATGTTGTCAGCAGGGACCAGTCCCTGGAGAAGGACATCATGCTTGATAAAGTAGAGGGTCAGTGAAAGAGAGGAAAGCCCTCAGCAAGATGAATTGGGACAGTGGCAACAGCAAAGGGCTCAAGAGTAGCAATGATTATGAGGTTGGCACAGGACTGGGGAGAGTGTTTCATTCTGTCGTGCATAAGGTTGCTATGAGTCCGTATGGATGGCATCTAACAACACCACAATGACTGGATGACATCTAACAACAATACAACGATTAAGATATACTCATCAAGGAAACTAGAAGTCTTAATAGCACAATGGTTAAGTACTTAACTGTGAACTGAAATGCTGGTAGTTTGAACTCACCAGACATTCACAGGATAAAAATGTGGCCATCTATTTCCTTAAATATTACAGTCTTAGAAATTTTGAAGACAACTATTTAGAGATCATCTGAAGAACAGATTTGATACACTGAACACTAAAGACCGAAGACCGGAAAAGTTGTGGGATGACATCAAGAACATCATACGTGAAGAGAGCAAAAAGACATTAAGAAGACAATAAAGAAGAAAAAGGGCAAAATGGATGTCAGAAGAGACTCTGAATCTTGCTCTCCAGCATAGAGATGCTAAAGTAAATAGAAGAAATGAGGAGGTCCAAGAGCTGAACAGAAAAGTTCAAAGATCAGCTTGAGAAGATAAAGTCAAATACTATAATAAAATATGCAAAGATTTAGAATCAGAAAACCAAAAAGGAAGAACACGATCAGCATTTCTCAAGCTGGGGAAACAGAAATAAAAATTCAAGCCTCGACGTTCGTTACTGAAAGATTCTCTGGGCAAATTATTGAATGATGCGGAATGCATCAAGAGTAGATGGGAGGAATACACAGAGTCACTGTACCAAAAGGAAATGGTTAATGTTCAAACGTTTCAAGAGGTAGCATTTGATCAAAAGCCAATGATACTCAGGGAGGAAGTCCAAAGTACATTGAAGGAATTGGAAAAGAACAAGGCACCAGGAATTGATGGAATAAAAATTGAAATATTTCAAGAAAGTGAGGTGGCACAGGAGGCACTCACTCATCTCTGCCAAGAAATTTGGAAGACAATTATCTAGCCGACTGATTGGAAGAGATCCATATTTGTGCCCATTCCAAAGAGAGGTGACCCAACCGAATGCAGAAATCATGGGACAATCTCTTTGTTATCTCAAGCGAGTAAAGTTTTGCTCAAGGTAATACAGAAATGGCTACAATCATACATTGACAGAGAACTTCCAGAGGTTCAAGCTGGATTCAGAAGAGGCCGTAGAACGAGAGATATCATTGCTGATGTCCGATGGATATTGGCTGAAAGCAGAGAATACCAGAAGGATGTTTACCTATGCTTTATTGATTATGCAAAGGCTTTCGATTGTGTGGATCATAATAAACTATGGACAACACTGAGAAGTATGAGTATTCCAGAACACTTCATTGTACTTCCGGGAAATCTGTACCTGGACCAAGAAGCAGTTGTTCAAACAGAGCATGGGAACACTGAATGTTTTAAAATTGGGAAAGGTGTGCGACAAGGTTGTATTCTTTCACCATACTTATTCAACCTGTATGCTGAGCAAATAATACGAGAAGCTGGGTTCTATGAAGAAAAACGTGGCATCAAGATTGAAGGAAAACTTATTATCAACCTGTAATATGCCGATGATACAACCTTTTTTGCTGAAAGTGAAGGGGACTTAAAACATTTACTGATGAAGATCAAAGAGCACAGCCTTCGGTATGGATTACATCTCAATGTGAAGAAAACAAAAATCTTCACCACTGGACCAATAAACAACATTCTTATCAATGGAGAAAAGATTGAAGTTGTCAAGGACTTCATTCTTCTTGGATCAACTATCAACACTCAGGGAAGCAGCAGTCAAGAGATCAGACGATGTATTGCATTAGGCAAATCTGCTGCAAAGGAACTTTTTAAAGTGTTGAAGAGCAAAGATGTCAGCTTGAGGACTAACCCAAGCCATGGTATTTTCAATAACCTCATAAGGATGCGAAAGCTGGACAGTGAATAAGGAAGATTGTAGAAGAATTGATGCCTTTGAATTGTGGTGTTGGAGGAGAATACTAAAAGTCCCATGGTCTTCCAAAAGAACCAACAGATCTGTTTTGAAAGAAGTGCATCCAGAGTGCTCCTTAGAGGCCAAGATGGCTAAACTTCATCTCTCATACTTTGGACATACTGTCCGGAGGGAACAGTCACTGAAGAAGGATATCATGCTTGGTAAGATGGAAGGCCGGAGAAAGAGAGGAAGACCCCTAACGAGATGGACTGGCCAGGTGGCAGCATTGATGGACTCAAATGTGGCAGCGGTAGTGAGGTTGGCCCAGGATCAGACATTGTTTCATTCTGGTGTGCATGGGGTCGCTATGAGTTGGTTCCAACTCGATGGCACCTGACAACAACAGAAACCCTATTGGCATTTCTGCTCTATCCAATACGGTTGTTATGATCCAGAATTTTATCAATGGCAATAGATTTGGATATATTTTCTTTATTGACGGCACACATATTCCATTATTTTTACAGGTTCTTTCTATACTCAAGGATAAGAGTTTTATAAAAGATTTGTGTAATAAGAAGTTGGGCTCTTTGGGCCTATCTTTGAATTCTGCCAACCATACTACCTTTCAGGGCTTAAATTACATCACAAAACAGACAATTGAGAGACAGTAAAGGGAGAGGGAAACATGGAGAAGAGAAAGATCTTGTTCTTTGCTACTGTTCTTTTTAGCATTGCCTCAGCATTAGTCCTTCACCCTAGTATCAGTGACTGTTTCTTTTCTTCTGTTGTTTCAGCCGTCCCAGAAATAAGCCGTCAGAAGTCTGAAACTTACTTTCTCTGAACTCCTAATGTAAGGTAACACTCATACTCAAAGATTTGAGTATCAATTTCATTTGACCCCTCCTATCTGGTATGGTGCTGTGGGCTAATGTGCTGGACTGCAAGTTCATTTGAGCAGCAAGGTCGGTGGTTCAAGCTCACCAGCTGCTCCTTGGAAGCCCTATACAGAGTCTCTATAGGTCAGAACCAACTCAATGGCACTTAACAACAACAACAACCTTATAAGAGGAGTCCCCATGTGGAAGTGAAGGATAACTACTGGACTGCTAACCACAGGTCAGAGGTTCAAACCCGCCAGGTGTTCTTTCAAACCCTAAATAGATTCACTTTCAATTGGAACCAATTCAACAAACCTAACAACATGTTTCTAGAAGTCACTGGGTAACACAGATGCTTATGTGCTCAGCTACTAACTGTTAAAGATTGATGGTCCAAATCCATCAAGAGATGCATGAGAAGAATTCTATGAAATGTAGTTCTACTCTGACAAACATGAGGTCACCATGAGTTAAAACTGACATATTGGCAACTTTTTGTTTGTGTTTTGTTTTGAATAACCACAATTTCTTTGTCCCACTAAGCGTAACATGGTAACTGAATTCTTCTGGTGCTCTATTTGTATCAATTTAGAGTCATGGTGTGGCACTGTAGAATAAGCACTAGGCTGTTAACTGAAAGTTCGGCAGTTCAAACACACCAGTAGTTCCAGTGTCACTATAAGTCAGAACCAACTCTATAGCCCAAAACAATAACAGTATTATTTTTGTTTGCTTTTCAGCTTTTCAATATCTATTTAACCAATTTCTACTTTAATTTTTCTATATAAGATTGATGTAATTTGTTAACCCTAACGGATGCAATAAGCTGTAAATAGTTTGCCTTGATGCTTTCTTCTAAAACTTCTTATTTTAGTACAGAATTTGTATGATACAAAGTTTTCAGAAATACATATATTGAGTTAAAGAAAACTTGTCTGTAAAGTTCTATATTGGAAGGCTAAAGGTTCTCCCATCATATATATGTACTATGATTTATATATAATTTTCCCTATCTATGTAAGTTGATTAAATATTTTGTTATTATCTATAATAATCTATAATAAATACAAGTTTTTGTTCACGTCTCAGTTTGTTCCTTGTAATTAATTCTTAGAAGCAAAATTATAAGGCTAAAGCATATTTAATGCTTTTAATACCAAAAAGTGACCCTGTATAGGGTTACCAAGGCTTTTACAATTTTTTCAGGACTATAAATGCTCATATTTCTCCTGCAGAACCTCAGACTTTCTGATTTGCAGTCCTGTACTTATGATAATGGAACTACCACACTACCTAAAGCACATTTAAAGCTTTTGATACCAAATTGATCAAAGGTTATACTAATGTAATCTGGACCAAATGTGAATGAAATTATTTATTCCTCTCTGCTCTTACCAAAAGCAGTTATTTTTTAATCTGTTAAAATATTTGACATGTTCATAGATGGAAAACAACAGCTTATTTTTGAGTTGCTATTAATGATCAACATTTTTTCAGTATGTGAGCACAGTTGTCAATTTCTTCTTTTTGTGACTTGACTGTCATGTTGCCTTTCTAATCTTGTCAACCTGTACTACTGATAACTGATATTATTATCCTCACAATCTCAGTAATACTTGATTTGCTTTTTGGCATTATCTTAGGCCAGTCAAAACCAGTGCTTTCTCCAATGCACATGGAATATTTTCCAGAATTGACCATGAGCTAGGCCACAAAGCAAGCCTCCATAAATTTACAACCATCAAATTTCTACAGAGCATCTTCTCAGACCACAATGCTATAAAACTAGAAACCAACAATAAGAAAACCAAGGCAATAAAGTCAAATACATGCAAACTGAACAACACCCTGCTGAAAAGCAACTGGGTAAAAGAAGAAATTAAACATGAATTCACAAAGTTCTTAGAAACAAATGAGAATAAAAACACAACATACCAAAATCTTTGGGACACAAGAAAGCAGTGCTGAGAAGACAATTTATTGGGATTAATACGTACATCCAAAAAGAAGAAAGGACCAAAATTAACATATTAACACAGCATCTTCAACAATTAGAAACAGACGAACAGAGGGAACCTACAGTCACCCAAAGAAAGGAAATAGTAAAGGTAAGAGCAGAAATAAATGAGAAGGAAAACCAAAAAACTGCAGAAAGGATCAAAAGGACAAGAAGGTGGTTCTTTGAAAGGATTAATAAAATTGACAAACCATTGGCAAAACTAACAAAAGAAAATAGGGAGAGGACACAAATAACTCACATTAGAAACCACATGGGCAATGTCACAATGCAACCAAATGACATCAAAAGGATAATAACAGAATACTATGAAGAGTTGTACTCCAACAAATTTGAAAACTTAGAAGAAATGGATTTTTT
>NW_006408584.1:16454345-16459923 GCF_000296735.1 Chrysochloris asiatica
TTCAACATTGGAAAAACAATCAATGTAATCCATCATATAAATAAGAAAAAGGAAAAGAACCACATGATCATATTGATTGATGCAGAAAAGGTGTTTGACAAAATTCAACATCCATTCCTGATAAAAACACTCAACAAAGTAGGAATTGAAGGGAAATTCCTCAACATAATTAAGAGCATATATACAAAACCAATAGTCTACATCACTCTCAATGGAGAGAAACTGAAAGCCTTCCCTCTGAGGACAGAAACCAGAATAGGATGCCCTCTATCACCACTCCTATTCAATATTGTGCTGGAAGTTTTAGCCAGAGCTATATGGCATGATAGAGAAATTAAAGGCATCCAAATTGGCAAAGAGGAAGTAAAACTCTCTCTATTTGCAGACAATATGATCCTAAAAATAGCAAACCCCAAAGACTCAGTAAAAAAACTACTAGACCTCATCGGAAGATTCAGCAAAGTGGCAGGATATAAGATCAACATACAAAAATCAGTTGGATTTCTCTATAGCAACAATGAAGAGGACCTTAGGCAAGCAATACCATTTACAATAGCCACCCAAAGGAAGAAATGTTTAGGAATAAATGTAACCAGAGAAACAAAGGACTTATACAAAGAAAATTATAAAACACCACTACAAGAAACCAAACAAGACCTAAAGATGAAGAACATACCATGTTCCTGGATAGGAAGACCCAACATTGTGAAAGCGTCAGTACTGCCCAAAGCAATTAACACATACAATGCAATCCCAATTCAGATTCCAACAACATTCTTCAAAGAGATGGAAAAGACAATTATTAACTTTATATGGAAAGAAAAGAGACCTAGGATAAGTAAAGCACTGCTTAAGAAGAAGAACAAGGTTGGAGGTCTCTCACTCCCCGATTTCAAAATTTACTACATGCTACAGTGGTTAAAACAGCCTGGTACTCATACAATGAAAGATACATTGATCAATGGAACAGAATCAAGAATCCAGAAATTAACCCAACCACATACAACCAAATGATTTTTGACAAAGGGCCTAGGTAGTTTGCATGGGGAGGAGATAGTCTCTTTAAGAAATGGTGCTGGCAGAATTGGAAAGGGATATGCAAAAGACTGAAACAAGACCTTTACCTCATGCCCTATACAAAAACGAACTCACCATGGATTAAAGATCTAAATGTGAATCCCAAAATTATGAAGGTCATCAATGAAAAAATAGGTACAAATGTGAGGACACTAATTCAGGGCATATACAGACTACCAAACATTTTGGGACGTACACAAACAAAAATTGACAAAATAGATGAGTGGGACATACTAAAAATTTTAAACTTATGTGCATCAAAAGACTTCACCAAAAGAGTAAAAAGGGAACCCACAGAATCGGAAAAAATATTTTGCAACAACACATCAGATAAGGCACTCATTTTTAAAATATATAGGAAACTACAAAACCTCTACAAGAAAAAGACAAATAACCCAATTAAGAAATGGGCACAGGATATAAGCAGACACTTCACCAAGGAGGAGATCCAGGCAGCCAACAAATATATAAAGAAATGTTCACGATCACTAGCCTTCAGAGAGATGCAAATCAAAACAACAATGAGATATCATCTCACACCAACAATAACAGCAAAGATCAAAAAAGTAGAGGCCAACAAATGCTGGGAAGGATGCGGAAAGACTGGGACCCTCCTACATTGTTGGTGGGACTCCAAAATGGTCCAACCACTCTGGAAAGCAATATGGCGCTTCCTCAGAATGTTGGAAATAGAAATACCTTATGACCCAGCAATGCCTCTACTTGGTATTTACCCACAAGAAATACGAGCCATGACACGAGTATATATATGCACACCAATGTTCATAGCAGCACTATTTACAACAGCAAAGAGATGGAAACAGCCAAAGTGCCCATCAACTGAAGAATGGATAAACAAACTGTGGTACATGCACACAATGGAAAACTATGCTACCTTGAAGAACAACAAGGAAACTGCCAGCCATCGCATAACATGGATGAACTTTGAAGACATTATGCTGAGTGAAATTAGTTAGTCACAAAAGGAGAAATACTGTATAAGACCATTATTGTAAAAGACTAAGAAAAAGAGCCCAGCCAAAAGGGGGGGAGGCGGGAATATATATATTTATATATATGTAAGTGCTGATCACCAGTATGTATGGGATGAGAGGTGGAGAGGGAGGGAGGGGAAGAAAGAGCACATGGTAGGGAATAGACACAGGAGATCCTGAGAGCTGGAGGGTGTGGGGGCTGGCAATACATGAGAAGGGGGAGAGGGAAAAGAACAAGGCAGACAGGAGAACGATTGGCCAGGTTCACATGGTCTAGGTGGGACAGAGGTAAATGACAATAACAGGGCTTCAGGATACAGGGATTGAGGCATGGTTTGAAAGGGAAAAAGAGGGGAATACTGTTAGGATGCTTGGCTGTCTTTTGAATCTTGTTCTCCCTTGCTTACCATTAGAAATAGACACTTGAGGTGATGGGGGGTGCGGATAGCCAGAAACATCACAAGAGAAAACATGTAAGCCCATTTTCAGCCTATAACTGACTGGACTATCTTGGGGAGAGGGGTGCCTAGAAACTGCCCAGACCCAAAATGGGGAGGGGCTATAAAGGCAAGAAGTAACTGGCTTACAAGCTTTCAAGAGGGAGCCTAGTTTCAGACAGGGCAGTGATAGGCAGAACCTCCACTGAATGATTTCCAAACTGTTGGGACCGGGCTGACGAAAGGAAATGGGGATAAAACTCTTGTGGTACAACAGTGAATACCTGCCACCAGGACTGACTGTGAGGGTCAGAAATATAGAGGCAGATTTTCTTTTTTTTTTTTCTGGGATTTTTTTTGGCAAAAGGAGGAGATTGATTGATTTTGCAACCCAAGATCAGAGGTCCCTGGGACCATTAAGTGAGAAGAGCGGAAAGTGTGACCCTACCCAGAGAGGCAGTGAGGCCAGGCATGGAGACAGATGATGGCATGGACAGATGGAGTGGCTGGTACATGGAACTCAGGGAGGGAGAGGAGCTGTTTGCTGACAGCCAGGTAGAGGGGACGGGCCTGTGGGGTGTATCCTTTGGTTATTTGATGATGCACGGAGGGATTGTAATCATTGCAATGAAATGAAATACGATAGGATGAATGTGAAGCTGAAGTGGGACAGAGGCACATAATGATGTATGCACAACCTTGAAACAACAGAGTTCTGGGATACAGAGATTGAGACATGGTTTGAATGGGTAAATGGGGCAAAATAATGTTAAGATGATGCTTGGCTGTCTTTTGAATCTTGGTTTTCCTTGTATTATATTATAAAATAGACACTGGAGGGGAGAAAAAGGAATAGCCAGAAATACCACCATAGAACTCTTGTAAGTCCGTCTTCTGCCTATAACTGATTGGAATATCTAAAATGTGGCTACAATGTGCCCAGTGAAGGAGGCTTTCTGTGGAGCCTCTGCATTACACAAAACCATAGGTGGAATCCTGAACAGCATCCAGAATCTTCTGAGGGGATATTTCCACTTGAAAGGACAAGCAGACCAGCCTGGAGCAGCTATAAGAACAGAAGATACTTCCAAAAAGGAAGACTGACAGGAAAAATACAAAACAATATAGACTGACTGACTGAATATTACAAAAACGAACAAGTAACTCACCCAGGAGACATCAAGGCAAGTGATCAGATCCCCCTCAGGATAAACCTCCTTCTAAGACTAAGACTCAATGGGAATACATGCTCTGATTGGTGACCACGTTCCTCACCGATAAAGGGAAGTGAGGGAAATGCAGCAATGAAGCTGCGAGCTGAGCCCTACAATGTTCAATAGACTCCTGTGAACACAGATGGAGACCTGGTTGGCTAGCAGTGTGGCAAGTCCAGGGGACTCTTAGGCCCAGCATCAGTGACATAGCCACAGAAGACTAGAGTGGAGAGTGAAGCATTCAGTTGATAAGAAGAGAGGGCACATGCATAAGTACACCCACACTTGCAGATAATACCCACTTGATCTGGCTTCAATGACTGGATGATCAGAGCTCAAACAGAAGAAGAAAGAAGAAGCAAAAAAGAATAATCTGATACAATTTGATGAATTTGACATACACTATGGAAGCAATAGCTCAAAAGAGGAAACAAATCATCCCAGCAAGGATCATTCCCACCTCCTGCACACACGGAAAGGACAGGGATGGGCAACTTGGACATTGGCTACCCAGAATGGGAGAGCTACAGAGGCAAGAAGTGACCGGCTTACAAGCTTTCATAAGGGAACCTAGATCGAGAGGGCATGGAGCAAGGTAGAATCACCACTGAGTATTATCCACTCTGTCTAGTGGGGGCTGATGAAAGGAGATGGGGATAGGTCTCTTGCCATACAACAGTAAATAATTGTTACCAGGACTGATTGTAAGGGCTGGAAATGTAAAGGTAGATGTTTTGTGACAAAGGGAGGGGAGTGATTAACTTTGCAGTCTAGGAGCGGAGGTCCCTGGGACCATCAAGGGAGAAGAGTGGAGAAAGGAACCCTACCCAGAGAAAAAGTGTTGGCAGGGATAGAGGCAAAGACAATGACGTGGGGAGATGGAGTGGCTGGGGACTTTGGACCCGGAGAAGAAGAGGAGCTGTATGCAGACAACCCGGTGGCAGGCTTTGCTTAGTAGATGATGCATGGAGGAGATTGTAACAATGGTAAAGAAACGATATATGATGGGATCAATGTGAAGCTAATGTTCTGCCATGTAAACGATCACATAATTCACAATAAAACATTAAAAAAAAAACAAAAACAGTGCTAATATTTTTGTTGTTAGGTGCCATCGAGCCGATACCGACTCATAACAACCCTATGCACAACAGAACAAAGTACTGCCCGATCCTGGGCCAACCTCACAACTGTTGCCACACTTGAACCCATTGATGCTGCCACTTTGTCAATCCATCTCGCTGGGGGGGTCTTTCTCTTTTTCTCTGACCCTCCACTTTACCAAACATGATATCCTTCTCCAGCGACTGGTCTCTCCTGACAGTATGTCCGAAGTATGAGAGACGAAGTTTGGCCATCCTGGCCTCCAAGGAGCACTCTGGCTGCACTTCTTCCAACACAGATCTGTTCTCCCATGTAAACTGTCACATGTTGTTGTTGTTATGTGCCGTGGAGTCGGTTCCGACTCATAGCGATCCTGTACAGGGTTTCCAAGGCTGAAAATCTGTAGGGGAGCAGAAAGCCTCATCTTTCTCCCGTGAAACCACTGGTAGTTTCAAACTTCTGAATCGCAGTCCGATTCGTAACACTGTGCTACCAAAGTTCCATAACTCTCACATCATCTACAATAAAACATTTTTTTTAAAAAAAAGAGCCAATGATACTGAAGTTGGAAGTCCAAGGTTCATTGAATGAATTGGCAAAGAACAAGGCACCAGGAATTAATGGAATAAAAATTGAAATCTTTCAAGAAAGTAAGGCAGCACAGAAGACACTCACTCATCTCTGCCAAGAAATTTGGAAGACAACTATCTAGCCTACTGATTGGAAGAGATCCATATTTGTGCCCATTCCA
>NW_006408584.1:16460531-16472251 GCF_000296735.1 Chrysochloris asiatica
ATATATATGTTGTTGTGAAGTTCTGTGGAGTTGGTTCCGACTCATACTGACCCTGCACAAGGTTTCTGAGGCTGTAAATCTTTACGGAAACAGAACGCCTCATCTTTCTCCTGCAGAATTGCTGGTAGTTTCGAACTGCTGATCTTGAGGTTGACAGCCCAACTTATAATCACTACACTACCAAAGCTCCTTTTAGATAGATAGATAGATAGATAGATAGATAGATAGATAGATAGATATAGAGATAGATAGGTATAGATAGATAGAGATATAATAAGATTCCTGGTGTGGTTCTGTGGGTTAGTGCACTTAATTGCAAAGTTGGTTTGAACCACAAGGTCAGCAGTTCAAGCTCACCATCTGCTCTTTGGAAACCTTGTACAGAGTGGCTATGGGTCAGAACTGACTCTACAGCACTTAACAACAAATATATAAAGAGAAATTTATATCAAGAAAATGACTCATGACTGTAAAGACAGGAGAGCCCCAAGTGCAGCCCAGGCAAAGATTGGCAGGTGGTTCTAAGGTGCAACTATTGGTCTCTCCATGTGTGGAAAAAAGAACAGTGATGAGAATTGAAGATGCTTGTAATCAATTAATCCAATGGACTAATAGAACATGTGAACTTCAGTATCCATGACTGAGACCAGAAGAACTAGATGGTGCCTGACTACCACTGCTCTAAGGGTTCACATTAGAAGGTCCCAGATAGGGTGGGAGAAAATGTTGAACAAAGCTCAAAATTAAAAAAAAAAGAAGAAGAAGAAGAAGATCAAACTTACAGGTGAGAATGAGACTGGAGAAACCTGAAACCATGGTCATCGACCACCCTTGACATCTGGAATGGAACTCACCCTCATGGCCCAATTTCTAGCCAATCAAGAGATAGGTATATAGGGGACAACAAAACTCATAAGGAATGCTCATTGAATAGTCAATAATTCAAGTCAAAAGGGCAACTTTTACCTAAGGAAAAGTTGAGATGGGATGGAAAGGTGGGTGTAATGGAAATACGAACCACAGGGAAGGAGTAAGATAATGTGTTGCAGGGAGGGGATTGCAATTAATGAGATGAAACAAAGTAGATGATTTGTTGAATGTAAAACTGATTATCTTTTCTATAAACCTTCACTCAATTTAAAAAAAAAAAAAAAAAAAAAGCCAGTTCTTCTCCTTGGGAAAAATTCTCCAAAACACTTGGTTCTGCTCCCTGAGCTAGATTCTTGCATCTACCCTCTGAATAATACTTCCTTTTCTGTATGAAATGATCTGAGTGCCTCTCAGCTTGTTTTCTATCCATTGAAGGTTCGTGAATCGAAGGCCTGTTTTCATTTTGTGCTATCTCTATATACTTTTAGTCTTAGTCCTCTTATCAACACAATTCTCAATAAAAATTTTGTTGAATTTCTTTAAATATCATTAGGATTGACTCAAATTAAATAAAAGTCATACTCACAAATATTTTGAACCATGAAGCCTCTATCTTTAGCCTACTGTGAGGCTGCTTTATGACAATACCATTAAGCTTCTTAAGAACCCTATTGTTTAACAGAGAGGGTCCAAAAGTCCCACCCAAAAATCTTCAGATTCTGAAAAGTCCCTTCTTGGGTTTATTCCTTTTATACTATATTATAATATGCAAATAAAAAACAGGTGGGCACCTTTTATATTTTTCATGAAAATCTCTCCAGAAAGATCTACAACTTCATAAGAAATCCTTTCTATTTTCCATGAAATATTGGTGGCAGTGTTACTAAACTTTCTACCATTCCATAACAAGTTTCCCAGTTTCTAATAATATTTTCCTCACTATCCTTCTAGTCCTCATAGTGGTCTCCCTGAGGCCTTTCCAATTTCACTAACAATTTCCTTAGAGGATTTTCCAAATTTTAGTCTCCATCTAAATCTAAAAACAATGGTTTGTGTTCTTTTTATGGAGTGACCTACTCCCAAACTTCTGTGTCAACGACCCCAAAACTTAATGGCACTTTATTATAATTGCACATTTTTGTAGGTCAAGAATAGAAACAGAAATCAGATATATGAATCTTCTAATTCATATGACATTCACTGGAGTAGTTCAGTGGTAGCTTGTTGGTAGTGCTGCCGAGTTGAAAGGGTGGGTGCAAAACTCACTTGTCAGCAATGACTGGAAGGCTTAGTTTAGTTGTACTCTCTCCTTTTCCAGATGTTAATTCCAGCAGGCTAGTTAGATTTTTACATGGTGACTCAAACTCCAGGAGACCAAAATGGAAGCATCCAGTCTTCGTAAAGGAGACTGACATGGTGTTATTTCTATTGTACACTATTGGTCAAGCAATCACAGGTCAAGGCAGATAGGAGAAACACATTTCTTTATGAGAAGTATCAATAAATTTTAAGTCATGTTGAATTTACTATACTAAGAATAAAGAATGTTTTCCCAAACTAGCAAAAACCCAGAAATCCTAGACTCCATGGTGAAATATTGGAAAAATTTTCAAGATCAGGTAAAAATAATATCAGCTCTCATCACTTCCATGCAACATTTTATTGCAGTCTCAAGCAGTGAAGCACTTCATTGAAAAGAAATTAAAAATCTAAGTTTTGACACAGAGAAATAGAAATGTTACTATTTGCAAACAATAAGCAGAAAATCCAAAATGATATTTTTTAAATAGAGGAATTGAAAAAAAACTTTACCAAGAATTCAAGATACTAAATCAGTATTGGACAGTCCAGTGTCTTTAATAAACTAGTAACAATCATAGAAAATATAATTTCTTTTAAATGATGCACTTTACAATTCTAAGGTAAAAAATGTCAGTGCCTAGTAATAAACTGAATAAAATATTCGTATGCCCTTTATAAAGAAAATCAGAAAAAAAAATGACATGAAACAAAATGGAAATAAATAAGAAGATTCGAAACTCTAACAAAGTAAATTTTGCCTAAATTGACCTGTAGGTTTAATCTAATGCTGATCAAAATCTCAACAGAGATTTTCCTGGAATTCAGCAAGCTTAAATAGTACTTCAAAAAGTAAGGTCCAGGAAGAGCCAAAAGACTCTGAAAAATAACAAAAGATAGGCAGACTTGGTATCAAGTTCTACTGTACAATATTTGAGGTAGTACAAGGATAGGCAGACTAGCCAAATAAAATGAATACAACACCCAGAAACCATCCAGTAAATAAAAATAAATTTAGCTTACAAAAAAAGTTGATGTTGCAGATTAGTGCAGAAAGGATGAATTTTAATAAAGGTTCTAGAATAACTGGTGATCACAAGGAAAAGAAAAACATTTTATCTCTACTTCTACAAAGAAAATGATAAGCATCTATATATTTCCCAAGAATCTAATTTTAGAGATTAAAATCTCTTTTGTTTGAAAGACCAAGCTATAAAACTTTTAGATGGCAATATCAAAAACTATCTCTAAAATCCTGGGATAATAAAATATTTCTAAACAGACAAAACAAAAGCTAACCAAAAAGAGAAAGTTTGATAAAATCAACCACATTAAAATTAAGAACTTCTGTTTATCAAAAGATACCATAAACAGTTTGAAAGGCAAGCCACAAACTAGGAAAGTACAACTGCAATTTAGGTAACCAAGTAAGGATTAATATCCAGAATTTGTAAACAACTTCTGAGAATCAACCTCATTTATAATCAAAACAATGAAATAAAAACAATTTTACACCCACAAGATTGGTTAAAATTGTACCAAGAGATGGTAAGGCTGTGGAACAACTGGTATACACTCTAGTGGGAGTGTAAACAAATAAAATCACTTTAGAAAATTATTTGGCATAATCCAGTAATCTTAAAGTACCTAAATGGCACAAAGGATTAAAACACTTGACTACTAATGAAGTCCTAATGTGGTGCTGTAGGATAAGCACTGGACTGCTAATTGCAAAGTCATGGTTAAAACCTCCCTGTCTCCAAGACTACTAATTGAGATTGCTGTTGTTAAGTGCCATCAAAGCTAGGTCAAATGGATACTTTCTGCAAGTTAGGCATTCTTGTGTATCTCTCCTCACTTCAAATCGGCTGGACACTTCACTCTTGCTCCTCTGTGGCTAGGTCCTTGTCCATAGGCTTAGGAGTCCCCAGGTCTCACAACACTTTGGACCAACCAGCCCTACCTCTTCTCTTTCATCTCTAGGTCAACAGGAGTATATGGAATGTGATCGAATTCAGCCCATATCTTCATTGCTGCCTATCCCCTTCTTCCACTCACCAGTAGACCAACGTGGTTGCCAACAAGCTTACATCCCTGCTTGTGTGTTCCCTTTGAGTTTCAGTCTTTGAGGGGATTTGTCATTAAGGAACTTGATTGCTTGCCTTGACGCCTTCCCAACAAACAACTTGCTTGTTCTTGTAGTAGCCATGGTTCGTTTTTTAATGTTATTTTCTGTTCTTCGCTATCATTTAAATCATCTTATTCCTAAGGAACTCTGGCAGCATAGTGGTTATGAATTGATCTGCTAATCTCAAGGTCAGCAGTTTGAAACTACCAGCAGTTCACAGGAGAGAGATGAGGCTTTCTGTTCCTATAAAATTTTACAGTCTCGGAAACCATGTGCAGGGTTGCTATGGGTCGGAACCTACTCGATGACGCTTAACAACAACAACAACATTCCATGTAGTGAATGTGCCATCACTTAACTAATCTTGTATAGTTGGACATTTACTTCTACTAATCACTATTATACATAGTATTGAAATGAATATTCCTGTAAAACACTCAACATATCCATGAAAATTTCCTTAGCTCAAATTCTTGGATATAAAGGTAGACGCACATTAAGACATGCATTTTGCCATGCATCATTATGTGAGAATGTACATTTCCCCTCACCTTCTACAAAACTGATTGTTATCTTTAAAATTCTGCTTGAATATTATATATTAAAGTGAAATCTTATTGATCCTTACAATTGTATTCTTTTGATACTGCAAATTTAAAATTTGCACTAGTTTTTCCCCCTTGTGTTTTATCGTTTAAAATATCCACTGTAGTGATAAACCACAGTCTGAAGTTTATTTTCTAAGTCTGCTGGTGTCTAAGAAATACTTTTCTCAATGCATGAATTTAAAGGAAAGAAAATGTTCAAGTAAGTCCTTTCTAGAAGTACACTTTAGGTTTTGTGTAGTGTAGATGGTTTCCTGTTGTTTACTAACCTAAAAGTTCATGGTTCAAACCCACACAGTGGCATTGTAGAAGTAATACTGGTGATTTTATAGTCAAGCAAGCCTCATGGGTCAGCTCTACTCTGTAATACATGCTGTCTCCATGAGTTAAAATGTTTTCTTGTTGCTCTTATTTTTGTTTGTGTTATTGTTGTTGTTAAATTCTGTCAAGTTGGTTCTGACTCAGAGCAACCCTGTATAAGGTTTCCAGTGAAAGGCTAGTGGATTAGAACCACTGACCTTGTGGTTGGCAGTCCAGTGCTTATCTTACAATGCCACCCCAGGAGCACACTCATCTATCTCTCTCCCAAGTTGAGATCAATTCACTGAAGCTGTTATCAATCTACACATGTCTATTTAACCTCATCCCTTATTGCTTAATTTCTTTGGTATTTTATGTCATATGAAACTTTCTATGAGTATCAAGGCAAGATGACTAATATGGCTAATGAAAAGTTTAATGTTTATCATAGACCACTGGCCACTGGATCATGAGATGTACTTCACTACTCCTAACAGGCAATGACAATTGGTCTTTCTCAATGATGTGATGGCATAGCATAGATTCCTACCAGGTTATCATATATGAGCTATGCAGTCCATTCACAGAAACACTGACTAATCTTCCATTTCTCTTTTGTTTTCATCCCTTCTTTTATCACTTTATCTCCATCTCTTTTACTTCTTCCCTTTTCCTCCTTCTTTAACTGTCCTTTTATCCTTTATCACTTTTTATCCTTCATTTGTTCTGTGACAATATGGCTTTTTAAAATATTTGTTCATCTTCTCTCTATATTCTTTTCTTCTTTTTTTCTGTCATCAAGTTTGAACAAGGTCACTCCAAAATCATTTTTGTAGGGAAAAAATGTGATAAGAAAGGTATCTTCTCTTGGCTTTGCATTTCAAAGACAGGCAAACATAAAGGGGAAATCTTGCTTAAATCAGAGAAAAGTGGGTGAGTAAAAGGAAAGCATGTTGTTAGGTACCATTGAGTTGGTACTGACTCATAGCAACTCTATGCCACAGAACAAAACACTGCCCAGTCCTGGGCCAACCTCACTACTGTTGCAAGGCTTGACCCCATTGATCCTGCCACTTTGCCATTCTATTTTGCTGGGGGTCTTCCTCTTTTTCTCTGACCGTTCACCTTACCAAATGTGATATCCTTCTCCAGTGACTGATGCTTCTTGACAATGTGTCCGAAGAATAAGAGATGAAGTTTGGTCATCCTAGCCTCCAAGGAGCACTCTAGTTGCACTTCTTGCAACACAGATCTGTTTGTTCTTTTGACAGCCCATGGCACTTTCAATATTCTCCTCCAACACCATAACTCAAATGCATCAATTCTTCTACAGTCTTCCTATTTACTGTCCAGCTTTTGCATGCATATGAAGTTAATGAAAATACCATGGCATGAGTCAGGAGTACCTTAGTCCTCAAGCTGACATCTTTGCTCTTCAACACTTTAAAAAGGTCTTCTACAGCAGATTTGCCTACTGCAATATATCGTTTGATTTTTTTGGCTGCTGCTTCCATGAGTGTTGATGATTGATCCAAGAAAAATGAAGTCTTTGACAATATCAATCTTTTCTCTGTTGATAAGAATGTTGTTTATTGGTCCAGTAGTGAGGATTTTTGTTTTCTTTACAATGAGATGCAATCCTACCGAAGGCTGTGGTCTTTGATCTTCATTAGTAAGTATTTTAAGTCCTGTTCACTTTCAGCAAGCAAGATTGTATTATCTGCATATTGCAGGTTGTTAATGAGTCTTTTTCCAATCCTCATACCACATTTTTCTTCATATAACCCAGCTTCTCAGATTATTTGATCAGCATACAGGTTGAATAAGTATGGTGAAGGAATACAACTCTATTGCACACCTTACTTAATTTTAAACCATTCAGTGTTCCCATGTTCTGTCCAAACAACTGCCTCTTGGTCCATGTAGAGATTCCTCAGGAGTACAATTAAGTGTTCCAGAATACTTATACTATGCAATGTTGTCCATAGATTATCATGACCCACGTTTATTGTGTTGTCAATAAAGCACAGGTAAACATCTTTCTGGTATTCTCTGCTTTCAGCCAAGATCCAACTGACATCAGCAATGATAACCCTCATTCCAAGTCCTCTTCGGAATCTGACTTTCTGAACCTCTGGAAGTTCTCTGTCAATGTATGCTTGCAGCCATTTCTGTATTGCCTTTATTAAAACTTTACTCGCATGGGATATCAAAGATATTGTCTGATGATATACACATTCCATTGAGTCACCTCTCTTTGGAATAGAAACAAGTACATATCTCTTCCTATCAGTCAGCCAGATAGTTCTCTTCCAAATTTCTTGGCAGAGATGAGTGAGTGCCTCCAGTGCTGCTTCACTTTGTAGAAAGATTTCAATTTGTTTTTATCAAGTCTTGATGTTTTGTTTTTTGCCAATTCCTTCAGTGCACCTTGTACTTCTTCACTGAGTATCATTGGTTCTTAATCATATGCTACCTCTTGAAATGGTTGAACATCAACCATTTCCTTTTGGTGCAGTGACTCTGTGTATTTCTTCTATCTTCTTTTTTATAATTTCTACATCATTCAATAATTTGTCCAGAGAATCCTTCAATAATGAAAGTGGAGGCTTAAATTTTTCCTTCAGTTCCCTCAGCTTGAGAAATGTTGAGCATGTTCTTCCCTTTTGTCTTTCTAACTCTAGATCTTTGCACATTTCTTTGTAATATTTTATTTCATCTTCTCCAACTGACCTTTGAAGCTTTCTGTTCAGCTCTTGTACTTCCTCATTTCTTCCATTTGCTTTAGCATCTCTATGTTGGAGAGCAAGTTTCAGTGTCTCTTCTGACATCCATTTTGATCATTTCCTTCTTTTTTGTCCTCTTAATGAAGTTCATCTCTCCTTCACCTAAGTCTGTCTTTGTCTGGAAGCTCATCTTAAATCTGCCCACCGTGAGTGACCCTGCTGGTATTTAAAATACCCATGACATAACTTTCAGAATTACAGCAGCTCATGAGCCACCACAGTACAACAAACTGACAGATGAGTGGTGGGCAGGGTAAAATAGATGGTTTTAAATGGACATAAACTTTGATAGACTATAGGGTAATCACAAAGGAAATTAATCTTTTACAACATACCAAGAAAATGAAAATTAAAGAACATGGAAACATTACAAATATGAAGCTTAAGGAAAAATACCCATCCTAAAAGAAAGACCTTTTTAAAGTGTTGAAGAGCAAAGATGTCAGCTTGAGGACTAAACTGTGCCTGATCCAAGCCACAGTATTTTCAATAAGGAAGATCATAGAAGAATTGATGCATTTGAGTTATGGTATTGTAGGAGAATATTGAAAGTATCATTGGTTGCCAAAAGAACAAACAGATCTGTCTTGGCTAAAGGGCAGCCAGAGTGCTCCTTGGAGGCCAGGATGGCCAGACTTTGTCTTTCATATTTGGGACATATTGTCATGAGGGACCAGTCACTGGAGAAGGATATCATGTTTGGTAGAGTTGAGGATCACAGAAAAAGAGGAAGACCCCCAACAAGATGGATTGGTAAAGTGGCAGCATCTATGGCCTCAAGTGTGGCAACAATTGTGAAGTTAGCCCATGACCAGGCAGTGTTTCATTCTGTTGTGCATAAGGTCACTATGAATCGATACCGCCTTGTTGGCACCTAACTACAACAACAACAACATTTTACCCTGCAGTCTACCTGATCTCCTCATCACTTTGATCTCTGTTCCCACATTTTTACCTTCTTTCACATTATAATTGCTTTGATCATAGACTCCCAGATCCTATTAATTTGTCCTTGTAGTTATGTTCTATTCTGGACTCTTCCATTTGTCTCTCTCACCTACTTCTTAATGAAAGTTTACATAATCTGTCCTAAGCAAAGATGGTTGTTGTTGTTGTTGTTGTTGTTGTTAAGTGCTGTCAAGATGGTTCTGACCCATAGTTGGTCCCAACCCATGTAGAGTTTCTGAGGAGCAGGTGGTGAGCTTGACCCACCAACATTGAGAATAAAACCACCTTTGCAGTCCAGCACATTAAACCACAGGGCCACACCAGGATTCGGATGGAAAATTAGTGGTTTTCAAAATTGTCCACTCCTCGCAAACAAGTTTAAACAGAAAATTATGATAGACTAAAAAAGCAAAGATTTTTACATGTTTGAAAGGCAATGGTTGAAGAGGTATGTGTGTTAAAAAAGACATGTAAATCATAGAAAGCAAGCATTGGCTGCCCATAAACATGGTCATTAAATCCCAAGATGTGAAAAATAAGCTGGAAAAGAGATAGTTCTGGAACAAATAAAAAATGCTTCTTTACTCAACATATGGAATTCATTTCTCCCAATAAATTGTTTAGACAAAATTGAAATAGTCCAAGAAAGTCTTTGTTAGGGTTCTTTTGTCCTTGAAGTTAATATATTATGAGAAGAGGGTAATGATGACCATCCATGAAGACCATCAGAACAAGAAACAGTCAAACTTCTCCAAACACATGTTTGTATCTCACTGATAGTCAACAAATAGACTTTATGGAATGACATCTTTCGTGTTTTATCTATACTGGCAAAGTGCCTGGTACATGGTGGGTTTTCAATGCATATTTGTTTAATGACATAGAAGACAATCTATATATTCAGCACCATCAAAATCTCTTAAAACAAACACTGTAAGCCAGAGAACCTTATCAGAGTTATAATCACCAAAATCCTTCTTAACCTCAGTGAAAAATATAAAAGTCATACATCCTCCCTTTTTGGAAATATTGGCAGTATAAAGATTAAGTCATGAAAGTATTCCTTAGTTTCTGAAGAAAAGTCAGTAATGACCAGTCATAGTATTAAAAGGAAACACATAGGAGGTATTCAATTAATAAGGGTGTACAATATTTGCATCAGCTATTTAGTAGAAAACTCCATTGTACCACACCATTTATCCAATGTTTTACTTAGCAGCCAATCAATTTTTCAAAAGATATATGACCACTATAAAGTTGTAACTTATTGTTTTATATTTGAAGAAATAAAATTAGAGAAAATAAATTCTCCTTTTTCTTCTCCTACTATATTTTTGTGTGTGTGGAAGACACCCAAGAACATCCTATGCTAGTAGTTCAAAATGCGTGACTACCTTACCATGGCTGCCAAAATCTGTCAATGAAAAGAGTCAGACAAAATGCTATAAAATGCACTGACATGATGGTTTTAGCAGGCATTCATGTAAAGAGTCTCAAGGTATTTCTCTCCTACCCATTCCAGGGATTTTTCAGGCCTTCTGCTGAACCATAAAGAATGTGCCATGTATTACACTGCCTTTCTTCATTGGCCTTCTGGAATCTACTCCTACTGCTGTAGGGAATAACAAGAACCAGGACCTTCTCAAGGTCTTTGCTGTCACCTCACATATTAATCAAAGATAAGTCCAAGAAAGAAAGTACATCCTAGAAATCTAAGCTCACTGTCTCTGCAAAATCCTCATCACCTGCTGGCAAATACGGTGATTCTGAGTCCTCACAGCTAAACTCAGTAAAGGGGACAAATTTAACAAATCAAAGCACAACTTTTACATCAAGGGATGATATCTAAATGCAGGAGGACTAGAGGCATGAAAAGAGAAGAGAAAAGGATTTTTCCCCAATGATTCCCATAAGGAGTATCATTTTTATTTTATTTGTTTTTTTTTAAATGTTAAAATCCTCAGAGAAATTAAAGAACAGAAAAATGAGCATTGGTACTTATTGTCTATCCCCACTGAACCAGAAGAAGGATTGGTGCCAAGGGGCAGAGATTGGATCCTGTAAAAGGAGATAGAAACCAGATTGGTCAGATCTAGCTTTCAAAAGAAAATTTACTTATAGAAATCATCACTAAGATTCTCACAGTGGACAGTTAAGCGTCAAGTGTCACCAGTTTGGAGGTCCAGGCAGGTCAATGACGAGTATGGGTTTATATACCTAGTGCTTATGTACAACAATATGTGCAGAGAATCCAGAACAGCAACAACAAAAAATTTGTTTAATCTATGATGGTTGGGACTGGTTTTGTAAAAGATAGTTGGCTTTAGTTAATATTCCCATGAAATTAGGTTTTGTTATACTTTATTATGGTCCAGGTCAGTCAGTTGCTTCTTGTTGTTAGGTGCTGTCTAGTCAGTTCTCACTCATTTTGACCCTACACATAACAGAACGAAACACTGTCTGGTCATGCATCATCTTCACAATTGTTGTTTGAGTCCACTGTTGCTGACCACTGTGTCAATCCATTTTGCTGGATATCTTTCTCTTTTTCAAGCATGCTGTCCTTCTCCAGGGACTGGTTCAATCCTGATAATATGTCCAAAGGATGAGAAACAAAGTCTCACCAGCATCACTTCTAGAGAACATTCTTACTGCACTTTCTCCAAGACAGATTTGTTTGTTCTTCTGATAGTCCATGGAACTTACAATATTCTTTGCTAACTCTATAATTCAAATGCATCAATTAATCTATGGTCTTCGTTATTCAATGTCCACCTTTCACAT
>NW_006408584.1:16473341-16479345 GCF_000296735.1 Chrysochloris asiatica
TTTTATATTTGCATTTAATTGATGGTTCTATGTTGATATATTCTTAGACTCTCACCAACTTTCCCAGTGGATGTAATTAGACATTTTTACACCTCAATTTAGGGTGGGTTTGACTGGTGTTGGCTGCCATATATCATTGATTAGTTAGTATAGGAGCTGGTATTAGATTTTACCCAGTGGATAAATCTACAAAGGGTACAGTCATAGCTGGGTTGTCTGGGCACAGTTGCTGTATCCTATCAAGTAAGAAAGAGGAGAAACACACACACACCATGAAACAAAACAGAATAAGTAAGCTATCAACTAACAATGAAAAGAGAAAGTAATAGAAAAATAAAAATAATAAAAACAAGCAGAAACCAGAAAAAAAAAAAAAGAATATAAAAACTAAAAAGAGAAAAGAGGGACAGGAAAATAGAAATATAGGAGAGAAAACTAAAAGAAGAAAATAAAAACAACCCATAGTAAAACTGGGGAGAGGGAAGATGAAAAGAGGGTTCAGAGTAGTAAAGAAAGATCAAAAGGGGAAAGAGAACATGTGGGGAAGTGAGAAACAGAGAAAAAGAAAGAAAAACAGAAGTGGAGCTATTAAGGATAAATTCAAAGGAATGAAAGAGAAGAAGGAAAAGAAAGGGAAAATAACCAAACCCAATAAAAATAACAAAACTAACAGTACAACTGTTAGACCCAGAGAGAAGAAAATTTTAAGGGAGTGGGAGAAGGAGGCTAGGAGGAGTTGCTCCTGCAAGCCAAGGTGTGGGAGGGGTGTAACAGCAGAGTTTCTAGCCCTAGATGGAGTTTCTATCGGCAGTGGTGTTATCTATGCTCTGGTAGCACAGTGGTTACTAATAGGGCTGCCAACCTCAAGGTCAGCAGTTCGAAACTACCAATGGTTCCGCAAGAGAAAGATGAGGCATTCTGCTCCCGTAAAGATTTACAGCCTTGGAAACCCTGTGCAGGGTCACTATGAGTCGGCACCGACTCCACGGTACTTAACACCAACAACAATGCTTAGAGTAATAAATCTGGAAATAGTTCATTGAGGCCGCTGATGGAGTTGGTTTCCGTGTCTTTTAGGACCACAGGGAAGACGAGGACTTTGTGACAGGTTAAATGTTGGTTTGTGGCTCTGTGAGTTCTGTAGATCTGGAGCCGATCCCAGATCCAAGCACCAAAGTGGTACAGTTGATCCCTGCCTCACACTAGTGTGGCTCCTAACTACGTGACCCCAAACTCCCAGAAAGCAGAGTCTACACTGGGAGGAGATGGAGATAAGAACTGGCCACACTTCTGTTCACTACAGGAGTATGGGGGAAAATAAAGAATAGAGCCTTTCTTGTCATCTATGTGAGTCTGCTATTCCAGGTCACCTTCTGTTTCCAAAGCTGCTCACAAAAGTTCAAAATGGTCATGCCATCTCTGACCTGCCATTCACTAGTCAGTTCACCAATCCCTCTCTCACTGTCCTTGCTCAACTTCTCCTTCCACCAAGTATTTAGTCCACTTCTCTAGTTTTTCCTCTGAAGGTCAGGGTTCCAGAATTTTCATCTGGTCTCTCATATCTTTGTTGTAGAGGATCCATGTACCATAGTGCCAGAAGTCCTGAAGAGAATTTTTAAATGGTTACAGCAGTACATCAAAAAGGAGCTGTCAATATCCACAGAGGACTAGAGTGGAGAGTGAAACGTCCAACTGATATGAAGTGAGGGGAGATGCACAAGAACACTCATACTTGCAGATAATACTCATTTGACCTAGTTTCAATGACTGGATGATCAGAACTCGACTAGAGGAAGAAGGCAGAATAAAAAAGTATAACCCACAGTTTGATGAACTTTACCTATACTTATGAATGTAGTAGCTTAAAAGAGGGAATGAATCTTTACAGCAAGAATCATTCTCACCCCCTCTGTACACAGGATTGACAGGGATGGGCAACTTAGACATTGGCTACCCAAAATGGGAGAGCTAAAAAGCATGAAGTGACTGGCTTCGAAGTTTTCAAGAGGGAGCATAAATCCAGAGGGTGTGAGGGAAGGTAGAATCTCCACTGAATGGTTTCCAACCTGTCTAGACAGGGCAGGTGAAAGGAAATGGGGATAAGATTCTTGCGGTTCAATAGTGAATAATTGCTATCAGGACTGATTGTGAATGTTGCAAATAAAGGCAGATGTTTTGTCACAAAAGGAGGGGAGTGGTTGATCTTGCAGTACAGGATCGGAGAACGGAAGAAGAGCAGAGTGTGGGACCCTATCCATAGAAGCAGTGCTGCCAGAGATGGAGGTAAAAACAATGACATGGAGAGATGGAGCAGCTAGGGACTCTAGACTCAAGGAGGGAGAGGGGCTGTATGCTGGCAGCCGAGGGGCAGGCTTGCCGGGTATGCCCTTTGATTGTTTGAATGGTTATATATTCCTGAGTGCTTTGGTGTACATCAAAAAAGAAAACAGAGGGAATGGAAGCAAAGAAGCAAATATTGTTGAATGATGATGCATGGAGGGGGTTGTGATCATTGCAATGAAACCGAATACAGAAATAGGATAGGATGAATGTAAAACTGATGTTCTCCCATGTAAACTATCACTATCACTCAATTCACAACAAATACTGGGGGGAAAAAAAGGAGCTGTCAGAAATCCAAGCTGAATTCAGAAGAGGACTTAGAACCAGGGAAATCATTGTTAATGTCAGATGGACCTTGACTGAAAGACAATACCAAAAATATATTTACTTGTGTTTTATTGACTATGCACAATCATTTGACTGTGTGGATCATAACAAATTATGGCTAACACTGCAAAGAATGGATATTCCAGAACACTTAATTGTGCTCATGAGGAACCGTACATAGACCAAGAGGTAATCTTTCCAACAGAACAAGGGGATGAAGATGATTTAAAATCAGGAGAGATGTGCACCAGGGTTGGACATTTTCATGACATTTATTCAATCTGTATGCTTAGAAAATAATCTGAAAAACTGGGTTATATGAAAAAAGAACATGGCATTAGGATTGGAAGAAGATTAGTAACAACCTATGATGTGCCAATGACACAACCTTGCTTTCTGGACATGACATCTTTCAAAATAACAATTTAATAAATAAAAAGCAAACCAGAAAAGAAACTTATTGCCAACAAGTGGCATCAAAAGTAGATTATTAAATGTACATAACCAGCGCTTATGACACCATGAATTCAGAATAGGAAACAAAGTCCTGAAGGAAAAGATTAGAGATATGGGGCACCCCGAAACCCCAGCATCTGTCTCAGGTACCTAGTACTGCTGTAACAAAATTCCATAAGCAAATGACTTTAAAAACAGAAATTTATTTTCTCATAGTTCTGGAGGTGAAAACTCCTATTCAGGGTCTCATCCATATTGATTATTTCCTTAATCGTAACCCTGGCCTGGCATTCATTGTTCACTTGGCATTCCTTGGCTTATAGCTATCCCCACTTGGCAACTGTCTTCCCTCACATGTCTTCCTCTATGTGCTTCTGTTTCCATTCTGCTCTTCTCATAATGTATTAGATTTAAAACTCATCCTACTCAGGCATGACCTAATAAACATAACAAAGAAAACTCTATCTTCAAACAGCATCATGTTGGAGACACAGTGGCTGGGATTTCAATACATATTTTGAAGGGTCACAATTCAATCCATAACAAAAATAGGGCCTTTGAAGATATTACTTAAGACAACATTAGATTCTGCTGAAGTAGGGCTGATTCTAGCCCAGAATGAATGGTGTCCTTATAGGAAGTGAAGAGACATGGATGCAGGCACAGAAGGAAGAAAATAGTGTGAAGATGGAGGTATCAATTGAAATAATACATCTATAAACCAAGAAATGTCATGGATTGCCAAGAATCACCAAAAGTTAAAAAGAAGCAAGATATAATTTTCTCCTATATGCCTCAGAGAGAATGGTTCTGCTGACACCTTAATATCAAATTTCTAGACTCCAGGTAACAAATTTCTGTTTTGTTATTTTTTTTGTTGTTGCTGTTTTCCAGTTATCCAATTGATCATATTTTTATGGTATCCTTAAGAAATTAATACAAAGGCTATTTTCTGAACCAACAAAGATTTAAATGAACTTGTATTCTCTCTCTACTAAAGACTTCTCCATTATGAATGGTTTAAATTAAAAGAACTTGTTTTACTTCTTCCTTTAAACACTGAAAACTAAATGATGACACAGATTCGGTAAACATACTGAATTTTTTTTTTTATTATTTCACTTTAGTAACTGGCAATAGGCAAGATGCAGAAAGCAGAACTTTAACAGAAATTACAAAGGAGAAAGTAGATGCCATTTGGGAAGAAGCTCAACCCCTACTTGGCATGAATTCCAGTGGGAAATGGTAATTAGATACATTCAGATTCTAACCATCTGGAACTATAGGAAGCTTCTAAATTTGATTTGTGTTGGAGGAATTGTGGTCAAAGAAGGAACATGCGCACAGTGATTTGGATTTATTCCAAAATGTGGCCTTTTTGGACCAAACCCATGTAATTTTAGTAAAAAAATGTGAACAGAGTAGTGTTCCCCTTTGCCCTAGAGCTGTTTCTTCTACTCCAGTCTGGAGAACACACGAGTTAACCTATAAGTATCTACCTAGAATTTCTAGGTTCACAGTTTAAAAAAAAAACACAAAAAAACATATGTTGCCTTTATCATCAAAAAATAAAATAGTGCCTCTGTAAGCTCTGTGAGCTTTAGGCATTAGCATTTGAAACAAAGAAAAACAGCTACACTGTGTTTGTACAACATTTCATTCCCATGTGTGACGTCAACAGAGTCCACTTTAAGTCAGTTTCCAACAATGCCTGAAGGGTTCAAAGATATGGCTGTAAGCTTGTTTCAGAAGAGAGGTAATAATATTATCATAAAATGATAAAGTAAATGTCCAATGGTTTCAAGTTAATCTTTCTGAAACATAAAGGCATAGTGCTTATTGTCATTATTCAGTGTTATAATGATATGTGAATGACTGAAAAACTGCATAAGGACACAAATAAGGGATTACATGGGTCTTTTCTTCAACCATTATTGGGATAATCAATGAAACTGGAATTGGAAGTAACAGCTGTTTCCTCATGTTGATTCTGTAGCCACTTACGTTATGAATAACAGAAGAACATGGTCTGATTTAGTGCAGGAAACTAGGCCTCTCAGGTTAGAAGTCATTCTAAACATGACTGGGAAGAGTCAAGCTTAATGGTGTGGATGAAGTAGAGCTTTTAAAACCTTCATTTGCTAACATGGCATGACTCAAGAAGAAACAGCTACAGATAACCATTAGTAATCAGCACTGAAATATTAAAAAGTATAAATCTAAGAATATTGAAAATCATCAAAAACAAAATCACGTATATAAACATCAATGTCCTAGGCATTCGTGAGCAGAACTGAGCTAGTATTAGCCATTTTGCATAAGATAATTAGAGGCTTACTATGCAGAGAATGAAAAATTGAAGAAAAATATCCATCATCAAAGAGAACTTTTCAAGATCTGCACAACAATGTCAGTGATAGGATAATATCCACACACTTACAAGAAAGAGCAGTTAATGTTATTCAAATTTAAGCACCAATCAAAGATGAAGAACCTGAAGACTTTTACCAACTATTGCAGTCTGAAATTAATCAAATATACAAATAAGTTGTATTGATAATTACTGGTAAATGGAATGCAACATTGGAAACTTAAAAAGAAAAATCAGTAGTCAGAAAATGTGGTCTTGGTGATAGAATCAACACCAGAGATCCCATGATAGAATTTTGCAAGATCAATAGTTACTTATTGTAAATGTTTTCTTTTTTTTTTTTCAACAACATAAATGGTGTCTATACATATAAATGGAGTCCTGGTGTGGTGATGTGGGTTAATGTGCCAGACTGCAAAGTCGTTTGAACTGCAAGGTCAGTGGTTCAAGCTCACCAGCTGCTCCTCAGAAACCCTATAGAAGGTTGCTATGGGTCGGAACCGACAC
>NW_006408584.1:16479445-16481546 GCF_000296735.1 Chrysochloris asiatica
ATATATATAAATGGAGTCATGGCGTGGTGATGCAGGTTAATGCATTGGACTGCAAGGTCAGTTTGAACTGCAAGGTCGGCAGTTCAAACTCATCAGCCACTCCTCAGAAACTCAAACAGGGTTACTATGAGTCAGAACAGACTCGATAGAGCTTAACGACAACAAAATACATATGACCATCAATAAATGGAATACACAAGAATCAAATAGCCAACATCTGTGAAAAGAGACAAAGGAGAAGCCCAATACCATCAATAAGAAAAAGGTCAGGGAAACAGATGATCAATTGTCCTTTTGCATGATCAAGTTAAAGATGAAGAAGATTAAAATAAGTCCATGAGAGTCTAAGTATGATTTTGAGCATATCCTATCTAAATTTAGAGATCGTATCAAGAACAAATTTGACTTGACACGTAAATACCAATGACAGAAGAAAAGATGAGTTATGGAATGACATTAAGGAAGAATGCATGAAGAATGCTATTGTTGTTGTTAGGTGCCATAGAGTTGATTCCAACTCACAGAGATCCCATGCAAACAGAACGAAACACTGTTCAATCTTAGGCCATCCTCACAATTGTTATGCTTGAGCCCATTGCTGCTATTACTGTACCAATTCATCTCATTAGAGGTCTTCCTCTTTTTCTCTCACCCTCCACTTTACCATGTATGATGTTCTTCCCCAGGTCCCTCCTCATAATATGTCATAAATATGAGAGATGAAATGTGGCCATCCTTGTTGCTAAGGAACATTCTGGCTGTACTTCTACCAACACAGATTTGTTAATCCTTCTGGCAGGCTAGCATAGTTTTAATATTCTTCTCCAGCATCATAATTCAAATGCATCAATTCTTATGTGGTCTTTCTTATTCGTTGTCCAACTTATACCTGCATAGCAGGCTATTGAAAAGACCATGGTTTGGTTCAGGTGTGCCTTATGTCTCAAACTGGCAACTTAGATCTTGAATACTTTAAAGAGTTCTTATGGTGCAACAGATTTGCCTAATGCAATACATCTTCTTGACTGCTTCTTCCATGAGTGTTCATGATGGATCCAAGCAGAATGAAATCTTTGACAACTTCAATCTTTTTCCCATTTATCATGATGTTGTTTATAGATCCAGTGGAGTAGAGTTTCATTGAAGTAAACTTCATTACATTGAAGTGCAACCCATGCTGAAGGCTGTGGTATTTGATTTTCATCACTATTGTAAATACATTTCACTTTCAGCAAGCAAAATTATATCATCTGCATATCACAGGTTGTTAATGAATCTTCCTCCAATCATGATGCTACATTATTCTTCAGGTAATCCAACATCTCAGATTGTTTGCTCAGCATACAGATTGAGTAAGTGAAAAATACAAGCCTGTTGCTCACCGTTCCTGATTTTAAGCCATTCAGAGACCCCTTGTTCTGTTTGAATGACTGACTTTTGGTCTGTACATATTCCTCATTGCTGTTGTTGTTGCTAAACGCCATTGAGTAGGTTCTGACTTGTATCAATTGTGTATAGGGTTTCTGAGGAACAGCTAGTGAGATTGAACCACAGGTCCTGTGGATCAAATCGACTTTGGAATCCAGTGCATTATCCTGTAGTGCCACACCAGAACTCTTGTTTCAGTCTTTTGCAGATCATTTTCCAGTTCTGCCAGAACCATCTGTTGAAGAGACTATCACCTCCCCATGCAAAATATTTAGGTATTTTGTCAAAAATCAGTTGGCTGTATGTGGATGAGTTAATTTCTAGATTCTTGATTCTGTTCCATGTTCTTGGATTTTCAATTTCTTAGTATATTGTAAAGTGTTAATTTTCTTTGAGGTTACCTTATATTCCATTAACTTTTCCCTCCATTTAGTGCAGTCTATTTTATTCTTAATCTACCTGACCTTCTTACCATCTGGACCTCTGTTCCTACATGTTTACCTTCTTTTACATTGTAATTGTTTTGATCATAGATTGACCTCCCAGATTCTCTGAGTTTGTTCTTATGGTTTTGCTCTGTTCTCGACTTTTCCTTCTGTCTATTTAGTTCTGGGAGGTGCTGCCATGTATGTCAATCTCTGGTTGTTGTCTGATCTTGTTGGTTCTCATTCCA
>NW_006408584.1:16481881-16485783 GCF_000296735.1 Chrysochloris asiatica
CTTCTTGAATGTTTATCTTTTCACTTTTCAGGATGTTAGAGAAATTTTCTTCCAGAAGTTCTTCAACTATTTCTTCTGTGGACTTGTGTGATTCTTCTTGTTCTGGAATGCCAATAATTCTTAAATTATTCCTCTTCATGTTGTCCAACATGAATCTTAGACCTTCTTCAGATTTTTTTATCCTTTTTTCTATTTGCTCTTCTATCTTAATGGTTCAATTTTCTTTTGATTCCTTCTGCATGATTCAATATTTTGCCCATTGTTGCTGTTATTAAGTGCCTATCAGTCTGTACTGACTCAGTGACATTACACACATTAGAAGGAAACACTGCCCAGTCCTGAGCCAACTTTGTTGCTATACTTGATCCCATTGCTGCTGCCACTGTGCCAATCCATCTTATTGGGTACCTTCCTCTTTTACACTAACCCTCTTCTTTACCAAGAATGATGTCCTTCTTTAGGGATTGGTCCATCCTGATAATATGTCTGAAATATGAAACAAAATCTGGCCATCCTGGATTCCAAGGAGCCTTGTAACTGTACTTCATCTAACACAGATTTGTTTGTTCTTTTGGTGGTCCATGGTACTTTTAATATTCTCTTCCAACACCATAATTCAAATGCATCAATTATTCTATTGCCTTCTCTAGTCATTGTCTAACTTTCACATGCATATAAGATGACTGAAAATTACCATGGCTTGGATCAGATGCATCATAGTACTCAAACTGACATCTTTGCTCTTAAACACTTTAGAAAGTTAATGTGCAGCAGATTTTGCCACAGAATCTTTCAATATCATGAGTTGGGTTTTTTCTTCAGTTTTTTCAGCTTGAGAAATGCTAATAGTGTTCTTCCCTTTTGGTTTTCTAACTCCAGGTCTTTGCAAATTTCATTATAATACTTAACTTTGTCTTCTCAAGCTGTTCTTTGAAATATTCTGTTCAGCTCTTTTACCTCCACATTTTTTCCATTTGCTTTAGCATCTCTGCATTGGAGAGAAGAATGTAGAAGATCATTAAAAAAGCATGAAAAAAATATCAAAATGGATGTCTGAAGAGACTCCAAAACTTGCTCTTGTGTATAGAGTAGTACATAGCTAAAGCAAATGGAAGAAATGGCAAAGTAAAGGAACTGACTAGAAGATTTTAATGGGCAGCTCAGTTTGAAGTGAGGGAAACGGTAATGTGTAAGAAGACCAAGAGGGAAGAATATGCTTGGGATTTCACAAGTTGAAAGAAATGAAGAAAAATTCTAGCTCTAAGTTGAAATATTGAAGGATTATAAGGGAAAATGGTGATACAACACAGGAAGCAACAGACGAAGACGAAAGGAACACACAAAGTAACCATGCCGAAAGCAATTGATTGATGTTCATCCAATTCAGTAGGCAGCATATGATCAAGAATCAATAATATAAGAAGGTCAGGTAGATTACAGGATAAAATAGACTGTCTTAAATGGAGGGAAGAATTAATAGAATATAAAGTAACCACAACATTGGGGTTAAGGTGGGGGGTTTAGTTGGGGTGTTAGGGAGGGCAATACAAGAAGGGGGAGGAGGTGGAAGAACAAGATAGATAGGGGAATACTGAGATAGGTTTACATTGTCTAAGGGACAGAGGTAAATAGTGATGCATGTTCAACCTTGGAAAAACAGGGCTCTGTGGTAACAGGGATCTAGGCATAGTTTGAAGAGGGGAAATAATACTAAAATGCTTGACTCTCTTATGAATATTGATTTTCCTTACCTACTATTATAAAATAGACACTTGAGTGGGATAGAAAGGAATTTTGTGAAACATGTTTACAGAAATCTTGTAAGCCCATCTTCAGCCTATAAGTGACTGGAATACCTGAAAGGGGTTCTAGAACTTGCCCAGTGAAACAGGCCTCTTGCAAAGCCGTTACAGATTATAAAACCTTAAGTGGAATACTGAGTCCCATCCAGAACCTTATGAGGTGGGACATTCCCACTAGCAAGGACAAACAGACCAGCCTGGAACAGCTAGAGCAACAGAAGATACATCTTAAAAGAAAGATCATCAGGAAAAACTGAAAACAAAAATGTCAGATGACTGACTACTACAACAATAAGCAAGCTGTTCTCCAGGAAGCCATCAAAGCAAGGAATCAAGTTCCTTCACGACAAACTCCCCTCTAAGGCAGAAACGCAAAGGGAACACATGAACAGGCATGTAAGCTTTCTGGTAACCACACTGATCTGCTGGTAAGTGAAAGAGGGGGAAAGGCAGCAATAAAGAAATGGGCTGAGTTCAACCACTATCCATTGACCCCTGTTGACCTGGAGATGAGAGAGAGAAGAGGAAGGGCTGGTTGGTCCAAAGTGTGTTGAGACCTGGAGACACTTGAGTCCATGGGCAAGGACAGAGCCATAGAGGGCTAGAGCTGAGAGTGAAGCTTCAAGCTGATGTGAAGTGAGGGGAGATGCACAAGAACACCCAAACTTGCATATAGTACCCATTTGACCTAGCCTCGATGGCTTAATAATCAGAACTCTACTAGAGGAAGATTACAAAAAATAAAAAATAATTTTTTTAAAACAAAGGAAACAAGGGTAAATTGTTACAATTTGATTAACCTGACCTATACTTATGGAGGTAGTAACTCTAAATACCAACAGAGAGGGAAGGAGTCTTCACATCAAGCATCAGTGCTATCTCCTCTGTACACAGGGTAGATAGGGATGGGTGACTTAGACACTGGCTACCTAAAATGAAAAGGTGATAAAGGCATGAAGTGACAAGGTTTCAAGAGTGAGTTTAGTTTAAGAGTGGGGGGTGGGGGGGTGGGGAGAGAAAGAGTAGCCACTGAATAGTTTTCATCTTGTCTAGATGGGTCTGGTAAAAGAGATGGGGATAAGATTCATATGATTCAATAGTGAATAATTGTTATCATGACTAATAGTGACTCTCACAATTGTAAAGGTAGAAATTTTGTAACAAAACAGGCAAGTGGTTAATCTTACAGTCCAGAAACTGAGGACCCTAGGACCATCAAGGGAGAGGAGCACAAGCAGAATGAGGGAACTTATCCAGAGACGCAGCGACACCAGAGTCAGAGACAGAGATGAGGACATGGAGAGAAGGAGCAGTTGTGGACTCTGGATTCATGGGAAGAGAGGGACTAAGAGATGGCAGCCAAGAGGTAGATTTGCAGAATGTGCCCTTTGGTGGTGTAAATTATTATATACACCTAAGTTGTTACGAATCGGGCTGCGAACCTTAAGGTCAGTGATTCGAAACTACCAGCTGCTCCATGGGAGAAAGATCAGGCTTTCTACTCCCGCAAAGATTTACACCCTCGGAAACCCTGAACAGGGTTGCTATGGGTCGGAACTGACTCAACAGCACTTAACAACAACAAGTGTTAAAAAAAAGGGAAAAAAAACTAAAGTGAATAGAGAGAAATACTGTTGACTGAGAGTATGTGAAGGGGATTGTAATCATTGTAATGAAACAAGGTGTATGATTTGTTGAATGTAAAAGTGATGATCTGCCCTGTAAACTTTCACTCAATCCACAATAAAAACTTTTTTTAAAAAAAATCAATAATAGTGAAGGAAGAAGTTCAAGCTGCCATGAAGGTATCAGTATGGTTAAAAAAATCCTCCAGGAATTGCAGAATGCCAGTTGTGAGATTTCAACAAATGGCTGCAATGTTGGAAGTACCCACTTGTCCACGTCAAATAAATTGGAAGTCAGCTACATGACCAACCAATTAAAAAATATCCATGTTTGTGCACATTCAACAGAATGTGGCAATTATTGAACAATATCATTAATATTATAAGCAAGTAAAATTTCACTTAAAGGTGATTAAATAGAATGTGGTAATTATTGAACAATATCATTAATATTATAAGCAAGTAAAATTTCACT
>NW_006408584.1:16487194-16491918 GCF_000296735.1 Chrysochloris asiatica
AAAGTGCCATGGACTGCCAAAAGAACCAATAGATCTGTTTTGGATGAAGTGCAGCCAGAGTGCTTCTTGGAGTCCAAGATGGCTAAACTTCATCTCTCATACTTTGGACATATTGTAAAGAGAGAACGGTAGTTGGAGAAGGATATCATGCTTGGTAAGATGGAGGGTCAGAGAAAAAGAGGAAGACCCCCCAACGAGATGGATTGGCCATGTGGCAGCATTGATTAACTCAAGTGTGGCAGCGATAGTGAGGTTGGCCCAGGATTGGACATTGTTTCGTTCTGCTGTGCATTGGGTCGCTATGAGTCAGTTCTGACTCGATGGCACATGACAACAACAACAACAACTTAAAAACAACTGTAGTAGTATATCAACAGTGGTCTTTCAGAAACTCAAGTCAGATTCAGAAAAGGATGTGTAATGAGGGCTATCATTTCTTACATCAGATGAATCTTGGCTCAAAGCAGAGAAAACCAGAAATACATTTACCAGTATTTTATTGACTATGCAAAAACATTTGATGCAGAGCAAATTATGAATAACACTGCAAAGAATGGGAATTCCACACTTCTGGTGCAAGGTGGCAGAGAAGGCATGAGAGACATGAAAGACCAAGTAAAAGAGGTACTGATGGTGATCATGGAATCCTGAGATTCAGAGGCTAAGATAGAGAAATGAACTAAGAGCCAACTGGAAAAGGAAGTGGAATAGGAGCAGAAGAAAGAAAAAAAGAGGTGGCCGATAGGCTGGCCTGGAGCAGTTCAGCTATCTTGAGTGCTTTCAACTGGCTACTGATACAGCAACCTGCAGGCACAGGACGCAACTGGAGGTTGGCAGTAGGGGTGTGCAGTTTTCTCTTGTTCCCATGTCCTCCTGGTAGCCAGAAATCTAGTCAGGCCCTGCCCTACCAACCCAGAGACCAGTGAAACCCCTTCGTGGGTAGCCTCTGCTCTGTCTAAAGTTGGGTACTGGGCCTAACATCTTTGGAGGTGCATGAATCCACCTAGAACTACACTACCCAAGTGTGAAAAGAAAACTGCTTTCTTCCACATACTTTCAGCTTCTACCACATACACCAAGAACATAGATCCAACTTGAACCTCTGGAAGTCCCCTATAAATATACTGTTGCAGTTCATTTTTAATTATCTTTACCATATTTTATTTGTGTGTATCAGTCTCCTGGTCTACAAAACAGAATAAATTCTACCTTCTATACAGGGTGGTAACAATAAAGATAATACACATATATTGTTTCACCAGTAATAAGGGCTGTATAAACATCAGCTGAATAAACATCAGTCTCACTCGTAACTACTTAAAAATCTATATAAAGCCATGATAGATGACAAATACATCAAATAGGTATTTTTTTGTACAGTGTGGCCTGTTTTTCTGAACCACAAATACTTCTGACTTCTTCTGTATGCCCCATCTTAAAAGCTAACTCCATGGAGATTCACATTGAATAACGCCTACTATTTATTGAAAACATACTGTGTTCTAAGCACGTCAAGTAAATTATCATATTCTGAATTGATTCTCATAGCAAAACTAATTAAGTAGATAGTAGTTTTATACCTATTTAGTAAGGAACTAATATGCAGAAGAGTCAAGCAATCTGCTCAAAGTTATACTGCTGTTATGTGGCATCTCTGGGAATCAGCCCCAAGAACTTTGATTTTAGGTCCCAGGTTTTCTGATTTCTTTCCTCTGTCACCACAGTCACACCCTTAAAAACCCTATGGAGCTGTTCTCCTCTACATATATGGGGTCACCATGAGTCAGAATTGACTCTACCACAACTAAGAACAACCATCACTATCTACCATGAGGCATATATACAAAATTCCCAGGATGCATTTGCTTCTAAAAGATATTTTTATCACAGAAGTCAGAGTTATCCTCTCATGAATAGAATGATGTCTCACCTTTTCTCAAATATTCCATGGCTCTATGGCTGTCTCCAAGTACACATTACAATGGCCTACAAGTCCTTACCTGGTCTGACTCCCATTGCCGCTCTGAACAAGTATCCTAAACCTCCACTGATTTCCTTCTACCCATGATAGCCTCCTTGCAGTTCCTTGTCCTTATCAGCTATATTCCTCTTCCAGGGACATTTACACTTCCTGTTATCTATACCTTGAATCTACCTCCCTCTTCAATACCAAGTGACTCTTATTCTTACTTCTTTCAAGCCTTTCAAGTCATCTTCTCAGCAAGGCTTTTTATTAGAGACCCCTCATCAATGCTTCTTCTCCCCCTTCCCTGCTTTGTTCTAATACATTATAAAATTAATTTATTTGGAGGTAGTCTCAGATTTACAATGTATTCAAGTTACAATAAACTGCCTATCTTTTTTGTGTTTGGGGGTTTTGTTTTTGTTTTTTTGGTTTTCTATACATTTTCTTGTTAGTAATATGCTACAGCACATAATTTTCTAAATTTCTCAGATATTCATTTGCACCTGTTAAATTTATAATTTACTATTCAAAACACTTCTTAATTTGTAAAGATACTGATAATAAAGGGCAATAATGAAAAAAATATATATTAGACCTACATTAGAACTGACAGAGAACAGAGTCATCAGAACAGGACCTGTTGTTTTGTGTTTCTCTCCCTTATCTCAAATATATTTCCTTATGGTCAGGAATGTTTCCACTTAGCTCCCTGGTGAATCCCTAGTCCCTAGAGCAATGCCTGGCATACAGTAGTTAGCTAATAAACATGCACTTAATGTAGCAAATCAGAACTCACCACTGTAATTTTATAGTCTTTATCATAATCCATTCTGATTATTGTTAATTATGAAATTGTTTATTATAATGTTTATCTCTTCTGTTAAATTATAAGTAATATGAGGGCTGAAGTGTGTGTTTTACCATTGGCTCAATAAGGAATAACAGAGTGTCCATTACTTAATTGCCATTTGCCATGAAGTCAATTCTGACTAATGGAGACCCCTTATTTGTCAAAGTGGAGCTGTTTTATAGGGTTTTCAGCGGCTCATTTATCAGAATTAGACCACCACGTCTTTCTTTTACTGCACCTCTGAGTGGACTCAAATGGTCAACCTTTTAATTAGAAGCCAAGCACATTAACAGGGATGCCAGTAGATGCTTACTACTATTTGTTGAATGAATAATCTGAACTAAGATCTCAATGACACTTAACAAGATGCAGGTAGTACTGGGGTCTATTGCTGGCTTCATACTTCAAATAATTACGAACAGATCACCTGTTTAATCAAGTGATCTAAATAGAGAGGAGAAGGTGTCTCCTATTAGGAAATTACTGTTTGCTATTGTTAACTGCCATAGAGTCAGTTCTGATTCATAGTGACCTTGTAATAGGGTTTCCAAGGAGTAGCTAGTGGTTTGAGTTGCCTACCTTGTGTTTAGCAGTCCAGAGCTTATCCTACAGCACTATACCAGGGCATCAGGAAGATTGTTTTTCCTTAAGAGCTGTTGGTTGGTTCCAACCTATAGTGACCCTGTATTGAGTTCCTGAAGAGGAATTGATGAGCTTGAACCACCGACCTTGTGGTTCAAACCGACTTTGCATATTAACCATGTTTGAACCCCACATAAAAATCTAGTAGGCAACAAGGTACCTAGCACAGCTATATGGATAGCTACACATAAGTAAATTTGGACAGGATTTTTGTTTTTTGTGGGGAATTATTTGGACTTCGGGTACAATTTACTTTTCTTTCTTCTTTGATATGAATAAAGCAGCAGCATCTTTTCTCACACCTTGCATCTGGGAGTTATCAAAACTTATTCCAGAAAGAAGAAAGAAGAACGGCATTACAAAATTGTTTCAGCTTGTTCCAATAGAAAAATCAAGTTACAAAACTGAATTTCTGAGAGCTAAATGTTAAAGAGACAAGACAATTGTTTTTCAAATTTTAGAGTAAATAATCTGTTTTTGCTCTTTTAAAAAAAAATCAAGCATAGTTCATTTTTACTCCTGGTATAAAACTACACCTCTCTAGAGAGTTTTCTTTATGTTGTCCCAGTATAAAAATGTATTAGACTTGCTTTGAAGTTGGGAAAACAAGATTTTCTAATTTCTTTATTGGTGTAATACTGCCATCTACTGTCAAATTCACCAACGCTATTTTTTCAAACCACAGATCCTTTCTCTTTGCTCCCAACCTTTGCATTCCAATCACCAGTAATGCTCAATATATCTTGATTGCATGCTTGATCAGTTTCAGATTGAAGAAGTTAGTAGAATTCTTCTAGATCATCCTCACAGGCTTTAGTGGTTGGTGTGTAAATTTGAATAATAGTGGTATTAACTGGGCTTCCCTGTAGGCACATGGATATCATACTATCACAGACAGTGTTGTACCTCATGATTGATCTGAACATGTTCTTTTTGACGAATGCAACAGCATTCCTCTTCAATTTGCCATTCCTCGCACCGTAAACCATGTGGTCATCAGATTCAAAATGGCCAATACCAATCCATTTCAGCTCATTATATGCCTAAGATATCGATGCTTATGCATTCCATGTCATTTTTGACAACTTCCAATTTTCCCAGATTCATACTTCATACATTCCATGTTCCGATTTTCAATGGATGTTTACAGCTATTTCTATCCATTTTGAGTTGTACCTCATCAGTAAATGAAGGTCCCACGAGCTTTTCTCCCACAGACTTTATTCCATTTGCGTTATCATGGATCACCTCTACTTTGAGGAGGCA
>NW_006408584.1:16517734-16518635 GCF_000296735.1 Chrysochloris asiatica
TACAGGGTTTCTGAGGCTGTAAATCTTTAGGGAGCAGAAAGCCTCATCTTTCTCCCACAGAACAGCTGGTACTTTTGAACTGCTGACTTTGCGGTTCTCAGCCTGACTCATAACCACTAAGCTGCCCGAGTCCTTAATTATTTAGTAACAGATTATATGATAAAGTTGATAATGATATGCTAAAAACATCTAAACTCAATAAAGTGACAGTGGGAGATTTTAATAACACTTCAATAGATTTAAAAAATAAAAACCTATGCTCATTTAATCTGTTCTGTAAATTATATAAATGTGCCAACAGCAGTTTTAAGAATTTATTTCATTTCTTAATAAGATTAAAGAGCAGATACATACAAATACAAATTGATAGCAATTTATTAAATTGTCACAAATGGTTTAGCTTTCTTTCTTTGAAACCTTTCAATTATCCAGAGATTGTATTTAATATCATAGATTCTATATGTCAAATTACCTCTGGATAACCAATTCAGTTAAAAGTAAAAATGTTGCTATTGTTAAGTGCCGTCAAGTTGGCACAACTCATAGCTACCCCATATAGGATTTGTGGTGAGTTTGAACTGCCGACCTTGCAGTTCAAAGGCTCCTTGCTATCCAATGCATTAACCCACCACACTACACCAGGACTCCAAAAGTAAAAATAGCAGAGTTTTATTTTTGTTTTGTTTTTTATGTCAAATGTTAACATACAGAGATGTGCTTCAAAAGGGAAAACTCTGTCATAAGCAGCAACATCAGACCTATCTGGTTTGCTCTTTTACTGGTGAGGTACTATCTAGCAACAAGTAAAAACATCAACCAGAAAGAATATATAAGGATATGTCAAGAAGTATTGTTACTAGGGTTCCAATTCACACATTCATGGGTTTATTCCAAAGAAAAT
>NW_006408584.1:16519965-16520521 GCF_000296735.1 Chrysochloris asiatica
CCTTCATTACACCATGGACTTCTTCCTTCAGTATCATTGGCTCTTGATTATATGTTATCTCTTGAAATGGTTGAACATCGACCACTTCTTTTTGGTATACTGACTCTGGGTATTCCCTCCATTTTCTTTTGATGCTTTCTGCATCATTCAATATTTTGCCTAGCTTCATTGTTTCAAGTCAAGGCTTGAATCTTTCTTCAGCTTTTTCAACTTGAGAAATGCTGAGTGTATTTTTCCCTTTTGGTTTTCTAACTCGAGATCTGTACATTTCATTATAATGTTTGACTTTGTCTTCTCGAGTTGCCCTTTGAAATTTTCTTTTTAGCTTTTTTATTTCCTCATTTTTTCAATGTGCTTTAGCGTCTCTACACTGGAGAGCAACTTTCAGAATGCCCTCTGGCATTCATTTTGGTCTTTTCCGTTTTTCTTGTCTTCTTAATGACCCTTTGTCTTCTTGCTGCGTGATGTTCTTTATATCATCCCACAACTATTTTTGGTCTCAGTAATTAGTGTCTAATTCATCAACCCTTTTATTGAGATGATCTCTTAATTCAGG
>NW_006408584.1:16520621-16521233 GCF_000296735.1 Chrysochloris asiatica
CCTTCATTACACCATGGACTTCTTCCTTCAGTATCATTGGCTCTTGATTATATGTTATCTCTTGAAATGGTTGAACATCGACCACTTCTTTTTGGCTATACTGACTCTGGGTATTCCCTGCATTTTCTTTTGATGCTTTCTGCATCATTCAATATTTTGCCTAGCTTCATTGTTTCAAGTCAAGGCTTGAATTTTTCTTCAGCTTTTTCAACTTGAGAAATGCTGAGTGTATTTTTCCCTTTTGGTTTTCTAACTCAAGATCTTTGTACATTTCATTATAATGTTTGACTTTGTCTTCTCGAGTTGCCCTTTGAAATTTTCTTTTCAGCTTTTTTATTTCCTCATTTTTTCAATGTGCTTTAGCGTCTCTACGCTGGAGAGCAACTTTCAGAATGCTCTCTGGCATTCATTTTGGTCTTTTCCGTTTTTCTTGTCTTCTTAATGACCCTTTGTCTTCTTGCTGCATGATGTTCTTGATATCATCCCACAACTATTTTTGGTCTCAGTAATTAGTGTTTAATTCATCAACCCTTTTATTGAGATGATCTCTTAATTCAGGAAGGATATGCTCAATGTCGTATTTTACTATCATGGGGTTTGTTTGTTTGTTTA
>NW_006408584.1:16522843-16523399 GCF_000296735.1 Chrysochloris asiatica
CAGCTTCAGAAACCCTGAGTGTGTTCTTCCTTTCTGTTTTTCTAACTCCAGATCTTTGTAAAATTCACTATAATATTTTACTTTGTTTCTCAAGCTTACCTTTGAAATTTTGCATCTGTATGATGGATAGTCTGTTCCAAAGTCCGGCCCTGGTCTTGTTCTGATGACTTTGAGCTTTTCCACCATCTTTTTCCACATATATAGTCAGTTTGACTCTTTTGTATATGGTGAAGTTGTTTTTAAAAGGTATTTGCAATAAATAAGGCATTGTTCTTGCCAAATTCTATCATGTGATCTCCAATATCATTTCAATCACCAAAGCTGTATTTTCCAACTACTGATTCCTTCTCTTTGTTTTCAATCTTCACATTCCTATCACCAGTAATTTTCAATTCATCTGTGACAAGATAATATCCATATGCCTATAAAGAAGACCAAGAAGCTCTGGTACCTTAGTGTGACGTTAGGCTGCTAACCGCAAGGTCAGCAGTTGAAGTCCACTAGCCACTCTGTGGGAGCAGAGCAGAATTGCTACATAAGGTTTTCAATGCTGTTA
>NW_006408584.1:16524823-16536198 GCF_000296735.1 Chrysochloris asiatica
ACAATACTTAATAATATATATTGCTGTTGTTAAATGCTGTTGAGTCAGATCTGACTCAATGTAGTAGTGACCCTATGTTGTATTTCCAAGGAGCAACTGGTGGCTATGAATTGTTGATTAATAAATCAGACATAGAATTTTTTTGTTTAGCTTTTGTTTTTCCAGAGTGCCAACTTTATTTTATTTTAGTTAACTTTTTATTGTGAATTGTAGGAAAGTTAACAGATAAGATCATCAGCTTTGCATTCAAGAAATTATAAGCTTTGTTTGGTCTCAGTGAATACAACCCCCTCCCTGCAACAACAGTTATCCTAGTTCTTCCTTGTAGGTTCCCTTTTATATATAATATTACACAAATGAACAAAGAAAATATATTTGATGTACATATATAAAACAAAAAATATATATTCATTTGAATGTCCTGAGGGCATATTCTACAAATCCACCTCCTGCCAGCAAGTACACAGCCTTTCTCAGTCCATGGGTCTAGAGCCTGCAGATGCTGTATCTCTCCATGCTATTGCCTCTGACACCATCTCTGCTATCACCACTTTTCTAGGTAGGATATCATGCTCCACTCATGTTCTTATTTCTTTATGGGCTTGGGATCGTCTGTTCCTGAAATGAAAGATTAACTACTCCCCTCTTTTAGTTATACATTTTTTACTATCGCAGTTGTGACAATCACAATTTATTCTGCTAACAATTACTCACAATTGTATTATAAAATCATATCAGCATCATCCCCTATACCCTTTCACTAGATCCATCTGGAGAAGAGGAAAACTATTCAGTGGGGATTTTACCTTAACCCCTCATTCAGAAACTAAGCACACTCATAAAAGTTTGTAAGTCACCTACTTCGTGCTTTTATTGTTTCCCATTTTTTTTAGCAAAATCTAGATTTCCCATCCCTATCCAACTCAGTGCACTGAGGAAACAAGTTTGTTTCTTAATATGAAGAATCCTCCATTACAGTTGAAATTTTACACATCTTCCAGTTCATCAAATTGTATCGATTTACACTTGCTCACAGTATCAAGTATCTTTATCTTCATCTAGTTGAATTCTGGTCAGCTAACCATTCAAGCTAGGTCAAATAGGTACTAGCTGCAAATTTGGGAGTTCAAGCACACCTCCCTGCATGCCCAACCTGCTGGCCACTTCACTGTCAGCTCTAGCCCTCGGTGGTTAAGTCAGTGCCCATGGGCTCAGGAGTTCACAATCTCCCTAAACTTCAGACCAGCCAGGTCTTCCTCTTCTTTCTCTCATATTGAGGTCAACAGGTGTCAAAGGAAGATGGCCAAACTCAGCCCATGTCTTCATTACTGCATGTCCCATTCACAAGTAGGCTCAGGTGGTCACCAGCAAGCATACTAGACTGTTCATGGATTCCCTTTGAGTTTCAATCTTAGAAGGGTGTTTTCCCTGGGAGCTGACTTTTCTTACCTTGATATCTCCAAAGCAAACATCTTGCTTGACATTCTAACAGTCAAACAGTCCACTTTTTTTTTTTTTTTTTTTAACTGCAGACTTTCTTTCTGTAAGATTCTTCTGTTCTCATAGTAGTTCTGGTTGGTTTGCATGTCTTTTCAAGTAGGAATATCCCAACTCAGAAGGTTCAGAGATAGAGTTTGAATATTACCTAAAATTTCTTACATAGAAGTTAATAGTCCCCTGGGGTGATCTGAGGCCCCTGGAAGGCTCCACTACTAACCTAAAGGTGAGTGTTTTGAATCTACCTAGCAGTATTATTGAAGTTACATAAAAGTTTATAGCCAAAAAACATAGTGCACAATGTAAATGTTCTACATCCTCCTTTAGCTAATAGCTGCTGGGATCTTAAAACCTTATAAGAGGCTATCCAGAGCAAAGAGAAGTGTGAAAATCAAAGACACATGAAAACAATTAGTTCAAACTCAGCCTTCACAAACAATCCTGAGACCAGAAGAACTGGATAGTGCCCAGATATCACTACCAACTGCTCTGAAAGGATCACAACAGAAGGTCCTAGATAGAGTGGAAGAAAAATGTAGAACAAACCCCCAAAACAAACTAGACTTACAGATTATATAGAGACTGGTGGAACCTCATAGACTGTGGTCCTTAGTCACCCTTCAGGCCTGAACTTAACTCACCCAGTGGCTCAATATCCAGTCAAATAGTTGTTGTTGTTGTTAGGTGCTATCGAGTTGGTACCAACTCATAGCAACCTATGCCCGATCCTGGGCCAACCTCACTATTGTTGTCAAGCTTGAGTCCATTGATGTTGCCACTTGGCCAATCCATCTCGCTGGGGTTCTTCCTCTTTTTCTCTGACCCTCCACCTTACCAAACATGATATCCTTCTCCAGCAACTGGTCCCTCCTGACAATATGCCTGACAATATGAGAGATGAAGTTTGGCCTCTAAGGAGCACTCTGGCTGCGCTTCATCCAAAACAGATCTGTTGGTTCTTTTGGCAGCCCACGGCCCATGGTAGACAGGTCCATAAAGCAAACAACAACTCTAGGGAAGTGTGCACTCCTTAGAACAATCAACCATTTGAGATCAAAGGGGCAGTATTTGCCCAAGGACAAAATTAAGAAGGCAGGAAGGGTTAGGACAAAAACAGAAATAGAAATGGGAAACATGGGATGGAAATGGGGTGGATGGTATTACATTATAGGAATCGCAATTGATGGCATGAAACAAAACAGGCATGAATTATTGAGTGGAAAGCTGATTTTCTCTGCAAACCTTTACCCAATTCACATTTAAAAGTTTTTAAAAATTAATTAAAAAAAAAAAAGTTACAGCCAAGAAAAAAACCCTATAGAAACTTCTGCTTTGTAACACATAGGGTTACCGTGAGTTATAATCAAAGCTACAAAGAAAAGCAATGTGTTTGGGATGATCTGACTGTGTAATATGTCTCCAAGTAATATTTGTGAAATGAAGGAAAGTCCAAGACTTGGTAGCAGAAAGGTCTGCTTTCAGTCTTGGCACTGCCATTTTTTGTACAACATTTGGCAAATTATTTAATCTCCTTGAGTCTCTATTAAACAGGGATAATAATACTTACTTCAGCATGTTGTAGGGATTAAATAAATTATGTGGGAAAAGTAACTCTGTTATAGCAGACACTCAATAATCTATTTTTCTCCACCATTTCCTTTTCCCCCATGACTGTATACACAACCACCTTGATAGTCTTTCAATGACTTTTATGTAATAATTCAGTCAAATAGATACTTCATTTGTTTGCTTTTAATGGATCCAGGCTGTTATACTAAATGTACTCTTCAAGTAGTTAAAATGGTTAACCTGGTGGTTCTATGAAAATTCCTTAAAAAGAAGCAGAACTTTATAAAGGATTAAGATTACCTCTGTTGTTATCTTTAAAGAGAAATGATGGTATGACTGAACACAAATCCTCCCAATGCTCCTGGGCACTTTGCAGTGTGCCACTTGTTGAGGGCAATTGTTTCACTGTGTTATATAATACATCTAACTCTGGTAGCGTAGTGGTTACAAATCGGGCTGTGAACCGCAAGGTCAGCAGTTCGAAACTACCAGCTGTTCCGTGGGAGAAAGATGAGGCTTTCTGCTCCCATAAAGATTTACAGCCTCGGAAACTCTGTACAGGGTTGCTATGAGTCAGAACCGACTCCACGGCACATAACAACAACAACAACATTAACTCCAAGGTGAGTACTCTGTGATTCTTGCAGCTGTGCTTGTCTTTCAGGAATTTTGATGTTTCCAAGGGAAAATAAAAACTCTTTAGGATCTATAGAGAAAAGGTTGGTATGGTGCTTTAATCTTATAATTTATCCCACTGGTTTGAAATAGACCAAAAACCTATGGAAAGAGAATTTAATCTAAAGCTTGAGTCTCTTGGATAGAATAGCATCTGTATTTGATGAGTACGGAGGCACTACCAGAGTTTGGAGTCCTGGTTTGATGCTGTGGGTTAATGCACAGGACTGCAAAGTCAGTTTGAACAACAATATTGGCAGTTCAAGCTCACCAGCTGCTCCACAGAAACTCTATACAGGGTCACTATGGGTCGGAACCAACTCGACAGCACTTAACAACAACCAGAGTATAACTGAGGACTTGGATGTAGATGTATACAAGTTAGAACTTGTGGGACCCACCTCCACCCACAGCACATGTCAGTTGACCCAGTCCTAAAATGGTCCAATTTCTCCTTCTTGATCCTATTATTTCATCTCACTGGAGGATTTACCACTCCATATTTTTCCTGTTTTCAATGCACACCTTTCTACATGTTCTTATTGTCATCATTTTTACCACAAGAAGTTTCAGCCTCAATTTCTTCATCTATAAAATGGAGATAATATATCTGCCTAGTCTATCTCACAGCATTATTGTAAAATAAAATGAATGATAGACAGAGATAGATAGATAGATAGATAGATAGATAGATAGATAGATAGATATAAGTATGCTGGTGTTGGTGGTATTGTTATTGATTCCAACTAATAGCCACCCTATATGGTATTGTGGGTTAGATGTTGGGCTGCAAACTTCAAGGTATCATGTTCAAACCAACCAGTCTCTCCATGGGAGAGCGATCAGGCTGCCTGTACCCATAAAGATGTATAGTCTTGGAAACCCTATATATAGACTTACTATAAATCTGAATCTACTTTATAATACAGGGCTTGGGTTATAAATATAGATACATGAAAAAGCTTAGGAAGCCAAGTTTACTGAAAATAATGGTCGAATTACCATGAGCATGGACCACTGTAAAGTGCTAAAGGTAGTGGCTAATATGCTAATGTGACATCTCTTTTGGATCATAACCATATAAATGGAACTCACCCCTGTGGCTCAACTTTCAACTAAACAATAGATAGTCCTGTAATGTGAACAGAGAGAGACATACAGATGTGTGGAACGTTGGTACAAAGCCGGTGAAATCATTTATTTTGGCCTTGCCAATGTAACTGAGGGCAGGACCTGAAATTCAATAAATCTAGGAGGTTTTTCTCATAGCAAAATAAATTTCTATTAAGTAAATCATAATAATGACTTAAATTTTGAGAGACCAACAAGAAATGCCCATTATAGAATAGACAGACCGTATACAAGTGCATGACAGAACAGACACTTAAGCTTCTCATCAGCTGTCCACGGCCCATCTGCCAGTATTGCAGTGACTCAGAGGATAGTCAGTGCCAGGCAGGCTGGAAATGTACAGGCAGTGAAAGTGTTAACACACTGGTGAAACTATGGCAACCCGGTGTTGATGAGACGAGACAGAATGAGATGATTCCTTGCTACCTAGATGGCCTTGCCGCCAATGATTGACAGCAATGTTGTTGACTTCTTTGTCTACATACATGGTAACACCAATACACTCTTTATCCACACATCCAAGATCAGCAATCCTCAAAAAAACTCAATCTCAAATGAAGATTAAGAAATTATAGTACACAGAGAAGACCTCAAGAGTTGAAGACATGAATGTTAGATATGTTCCAAATCCAAAATGCAGGATTAGAACAGTGTTCAAAGCAAAATAATTACATTGCTGGTGACACATATGGTGGTGACTGTGTACTGTGGAGTTGGTTTTGACTCATAGCAACCCTGTACAGGGTTTCCGAAGCTGTAAATCTTTATAGGAGTAGAAAGCCTCATCTTCCTCCTGTGAAACAGCTGGTAGTTTCTAACTGATTTAGATTGTCAATCTTTCCAAGAGAAATGAACAAATGATTATTTTTTTGTTGACATCAAAGGCAAACCTATGTGCCTAGTTTGGGAGATGCATTAAGAGTAATGAAAGAAGCCAATCTGGAGCATCATTACAGATTAAAACATGTCAATGAATTGGGAGGCCAAATGCATCTGGATAAAATCAATGCTCTCCAGTGGAGTTTGGAATCACAGCAAGCTGTTTTCACTAGGCCTCCTTATAACAGAGACAATGTTATTCAGGTAAGTTATGTTGTGAACAAGTTAACCACAAAGAAGCTGAGGTCTCATGTAGAGGGTTGAATTTATGAACGAGTGCTGGGGGCTGCTACGGAGTTGTAAACATAAGACAAAGTACAATTGTTTCAGAGTGTTAGTTTGTTTCATAGAACCATCTCAGGTCATAATATTGACTTAGCACAAGAGATTGAAAAAACATAGAAGGATTCTGCAGATTTCCAATTTTTCTCTCTGGCTTGTGCCAAGATAATGGGCATAACAAATACTGCCCAACTGTTCATTTCCATTCATAGGATAACTGCAGACTTTGACACGCAAGAGGACTTGCTGTTATTGGAAGCCATGCATGGCACTACAAGAGATGAGGACTTGTTTCAGAGACTTGTTTTATCAATGAAAACTCTTGAGCTAACATTTGAAAAATTATGTAGCCTTACTACTGATGCAGTTCCAGCCATGGTTGGTTCACAAAAGGATTAATTGCATTTGTCAAGAAAGAACTGAATTGTCTCAGTCTTGATCCAAGTGATTTGATTATATGCTACTGCATCATACATCAAGCAAGTCTCTGTGCACAGTCATTGCCGTTCAACAATGTGATATCAACAGTAGTGTCATGCATAAATTTTGTCAAAAGCAGAGAGTTGAACAGCTGCTAGTTTAAGGAATGACTGAATGGTCTTGACTCTAAGTGCAATGATCTTGTTTATCACTATGAAGTGCAGTGGCTGCGTCATGGGAACAGGCTCATGAGGTTTTACAAACTGCAGGTTCATGGAGATGAATCGAATGCCTGTCAGGAAACTCAATGGTAGCAAGTGGCTGTGTGATTACCATTCATAGTGGACATTACCAAGAACCTATCAGAGCAGAACATCAAGCTGCAGGGCCTCAACTTGCTACTCAGCTCCTTGCTTTCAAATATGAAGTCATTTGAAACTAAAGTAAGGGTGTGGAAAGTACAATTCAAAAGGAATAAAAGGGTGCATTTCCCCACTGTGGAAGGACAAAAGCCTTCTATAACACTTAAATATGCTGACGAAGGTGCAAAACTAATTGAAGCATTTAATGGAAGATTCAAAACTTGAAAAGTAAACAAATGAAATTGAACATCTTAGCTACACCATTCAATGTGAAACTAGTCTATGTGCCTGATAACCTGTAACATGAAATCATTCAACTACAAAGCATTGATTAGCTAAAAGCTAGGTACAATAACCTCCCATTGCTTGAGTTCTACAAAAGTTACATAAGCAATGATGAATTTTTCACTTTGAGGAGACATGCATTTAAATAGACATCTGTGTACAGAACAACTTACTGTTGCGAGTAGTTCTTTTCAAAACTTACCATTGCAAAGAGTTGACTGCATTCCAAACTGACCAGTGCAAACCCAGAAAAGCAATTTTGAGTAGAAATGTCATCAATACCAGCTAGTATCATATGCATCACCAAAGAGAAGCAGTTCTAGTCATCACCTTTGGGGTGAGTTAAATGTTTGGTCAAATATAGCAGGCTAATTTTTAAGTTGATACTTTCGTATGACCCACAAAGGATGTTATAAATATCAAAGTGACCCTTAGCAGAAAATAGTTCCCCATCCTTGCCTTAGAACAATCAACCATACAAGTTCAAAAGGGCAGCATTTGCATAGGACAGGAAGAGATAGAAGAAATATGAAGAGTGCTGTTACATTGTGAGGATTGCAGTCATTATCATGAAACAAAATGTGTACTAATTATTGAATGGAAAACCAATTTATTCTGTAAACTTTCACCCAAATCACAATTAAAAGGTTTAAATAAGTAAATGGAACAATTTGCAAGCACATTACAGAATTTTCTCCTTCATCTCCCCATAAAACTTGTATGTTTTCCTTTTTACTTTTTCAGTTAAATAGTATTTAACATATTTATTTACTCCAATACTCTTCTTAGTGCATAGTCAATCACAAATGCATCCAGCTGAAAGTTTCAAAGACTTTTCAATACTTTGACTGATAGAGTGAGATTCCATCCCTCCTCCCTCCCTCCCATACTTTGCACTTTCAGGAACTCTGAGAATTCTTTCCTTCTAAAACCTGATGCAGACTTCATTTATCCTTTCTCTGTCTCTTGAGTTCTGAGAGAAACATCCCAGCAGTGTCTTCCAGCTTTGTTTCCTTTCATGCACTGGAAAACTGGGCTAGCCCATCAGGAAGAAGGTACTTCCCTTGAGTCTCAACTACCAGTTCCTGCTTCTTTTCCACCAAGTCCTGCACCAGCTCTTCACTATCAGTACCTCCACAAAAACAAACAGACATGGGAGGAGAGAGGGGAAGAAGGCACACTCAAAGACCCCTAGAAGTCCTGATACTGCCTTCAAACCAAAATATTTCAAAAATCCGCAATAAAATGTTCTACAAAGCAAGAAAGCTTTAAAAAAAAAAAAATCCACAACCCAACCCCACCACTCTACTCCCATTATCCAAGATCTATAATGTTTTCTCTTCTCCTTCCAAAGTTTCCTCACACTGGTGAGTTTCTAACTCCACCCCATTGTCTTTAAAGAGCCTGAGAAGATAGGAATGAAAGAAGAGTGAATATTTACAATGTACTGACTTTACCCTCAATGGAGTTGGCATTCTTTCATGCCTCCTCAACCATGATGCTCCCCTGCACTTCTCCCTGACAGGCTCCAATAAGAGAAGTAAAATTTTTGGATCAAGTACCCAAGATACCCAAGGAGATTTGCAGAGGAAGAGAGGTAGGGAGCCATAGAGACCCAGATCTGACAGCACATTGTCCTCTGTTACACAGTTGCATAATGGCATCCTAGCTTGACTCGGGCTGCTATGGGACAACACAGAAATGCAATTTCTTTCCACTTTGATGAATGATTTATAAGTGTTGAAAAGAGTTGGTTTTAAATTATAAAGGGGCCAATTTTCCTCACCTATGCTTTGCTGTAACTGCGGGCAAAAATGTTTACATAAGTAAAAAAGAGGAGGCAGATGAATTGTTCCTGAAAGGGAAGTTGGTTCTATGTAAAGACCAGGGCTGCTTTGCTAAAATCAATCCAGAAGACAAAACAGGAGGAGACTGCATGTTTTCATTTGATGTGGCACAGAGCCAACCTGTCGGAAATTTCATTTACTCACTTAAGAGTGAGGAAAAATATAAATTGGGAACATAGTTTTGGGTCTGTCACTTAAAGAGGCAGGCAGACATTATTTCTAAACAAACTATTGCTGAGTTTAGTATTGTAATCAGTCAGGGTCAGGCAGAGAACAGAAGGGTACACTTGAACCAGCTAGGGAGGAGAGTGTAACAAAGCGGTAGACAGACTTGGGAAAACCAACAAGGTTGATGCATCAGGCAGGAGCTACTAGGCTAATCATCAATTTAGGGTTAAGAAGTTCCTGAGGGATTAAGTGCTAGACTAATAATGGAAAGTTTGATGGTTCAAACACAATCCGAAGCACCTCAGAAATAAGGCCTGATACCTGCTTCAAGGGAGTTCTGGTATGGCACTGTGGATTAATGCACTGGACTGCAAGGTCAGTTTGAACTGCAAGGTTGATGGTTCAAGCTCACAAACCGCTCCTCAGAAACCCTATACAGGGTTGCTTTGACAACAATGACAAACCGACTCAACAACACTTGACAACAGTGACAAACTCTTCTTCTGAAATGTCACAGAAGATCTTGGAAACCCTATGGAGCAGTTTTACTCAGCACACTTGACTCCAAGATAACTAACAACATCAACAGACCCCATCAAGGGGCGGGACCCTACAGAGAAAATTGTAGGGACAGCACCACCCAATAGGAGCTGTGAAATTTGGTAGAACACAGTCATCCCACAGTCTCAGGGCAGGCAGGTACCCAGGAAATAAAAATTACAATCTAATGTTCTTCCTGACCTTTGATCTGTTGCTGAGGCCTAACACTGCCCTTATCCAATAGTATATCTTAGAGTAAAAGATGCTATGGATTCAGTCAAGAAAAGCATGTGGAAAATAGGCAGGTCATCCAAAATGGTGAAGGAAAAAGGCCTATCACAGAGACCCTTTATGTGTCCCATAGTTTGTGGAAATCTGTTATATGAATCAATGTGCAAGTCACTGTACTTCAGATGAAATATTACAAATGAAATATTATTTGGGGATATGATTTAAGGAGATATGAGTAATCTTTATAATGAGAATTGGCAAATGTCTCTGAAATTCGCTAGCTTTTGTAAAGTTTATCGAGATAACCATTCTAGCTAACCAGTGTGCAAGGGGGAAAATACCCCATATTCAAACATAGTTTATAGAGATTCCTATATCAAGCTTTAAACATGGCAAAGACAAATCATCCAGATGATGGAGATCATCAGTATGAAGTCACAATGGTGCCCAAAGAATTCACAGCCATGTGCTAATTATAGACAATAGAAAACAAAGGAAATCATCACAAAATCATGATTGGTGGCAGATCAATTCATCACTGATGCTGGCAGGATTACAGAAGTTGGGAAAGGATGTACACACAATAACAGGCTAAAAAGGCTTACAGGACTGGTTTGGGGTCGTTGAAGTGGCCAAGGTATGACTCATGACTATGTAGCCCTAGTCATATCCACCGGTACTCCAATATCCTGATGACACCAATTTGTAAATCGTTAAGGACATACTCAGGCAAGTTCCCTGAGGGCAAGACCATGCCTCCAATATGGACCAGAGAGTTGTAATCTACTTTCAAACACACTAGGCCTGAGAGCAAAGCTGCCACATTGCTGGTTAATGATCAGAAAGACTTCACCTGAAGGCTGAACTTAAAATGACTCAAAATGGACTTAGAGTTTCCATTGTAAAATGCAGACTTCCATAATCCAAGTGTTTTAGTATTTAAGTTTTAATACACCAGTACCTAGACAGTACAAGATGTTCCTATAACTAGCCTGCATATAATGTTTTTGTGCTTACCTTAGAAACTTTTCTGAAGACCCTATATCAGTGGTCTTTTGTTAGGGTCTATTTTGTACCCCAGGAAACATTTGGCAATGCCTGGGGAACTTTTTGTTTATCACAAAGGAGAGGAGGTGGTGTTATTGACATCTAATGGATAAAGACAGGGATGCCGCTAATCACCCTACATGACAGTCCCCACAACAAAGAATTATCTAGCCTGAAATGGCAATAGTGCCAAGATTTACAAACCCTGATATGAAAGAAATTTTCAAGAAGGTGAAGTGGGAAAATAATTTGTAGTTGCAGAAATGGTGAGCAAGTTTATGTTAACCCTAACGAGTGTTATAACAGAACGCTTGTATGGGAACATCTGAGAATCCCTAGATGACTTCCCCTCCACAAACGCAGACTTGATCAACAGTCTACCTCTTATTCCTTGGTCAATGTTTTTAAACTATGATTTCGTTTCCCCTTCTATAAATGCATT
>NW_006408584.1:16536478-16538082 GCF_000296735.1 Chrysochloris asiatica
ATAGTCATGGTAATTATTAGGATTGCTACCACCTTAGTCTTCGTAACTATGCATCTCTCTACTACTTTACCCCAGAATAACACTTTTCTCATCAACCTTAGAGTTTTCTGTATTATAATATTTCCTGATCCCATGACATCTCTGGAAAATTGAATTTCTAATCTTGGACAAGAAGTCTAAAACTAATCCTATGTCCACATCTACAAAAACTTGTCAAATTAAACCTTAATGCTAAATAGAATTCTTATTTTCCTTGAATTAACAACAATGTCATTACCAAGACATACTCAGACTTCTGTTCTCCATTTCCTTATTTACAAAAAGAAGAAAAAACCCTACTCTGTGTTTAGATTTCTCTTGATTTGACCATAACAATCCTGGACCTTTTTAGTACCCATTTATGTGTCTTAGAAATAGTTCTCTTTTTTTTTTTTCACGTTCACTTAACTTTTATTACAGTACATTTTGATAATTGTTTTATTTTATTAGTCGTGATTGTTGTTAATCTCTTACTGTTGCTATTATTTTGTATTAATTAAGATGGTTACATGGTTCTACCACAGTTCTGTTTCAGTTAGTCTTAACCTATTGTGCTGCAGTGAATTAATTAACATCTTGTCTAGCCATGTCTTTGTAACTCCCACTAAATGACCTTTTCCTGATGCATCTGGGTAGGAGAAGGTAGGGAAAGATACTGATGGATTATATGATTCAGCTGTGAGTTATTGTTCACAGGGTCAATTATGACTGTAAAAATGTGAAACGTATAAAATGAGCCATCTCACCAGCAGGAACGGAGAAGAGCTAGGAATAGAGCATATTCTTTGGACCCTGAGTCTCTGTGCAAAGAACCTCTTTGACCAAGGGACAGAAAGCTGTGACACCTAAAGAGTGACAGAGAAACAGTAGCAGCAGCAGAACCACAATCAAAGCAAGAGAGTGAACTGTGGACTTCCAAGCCCTCAGAACAAGTGAAGTTGAGTCCGTTTGGTTAGGAGGCTTGCTTGCAGAGTGGGGCCCTTGAGGCACTTAATTTGGAGAGCTAGGTTTGATGGCCCATGGTGCTGAGCAGAGTGCATTCAGGTTGAGGTTTATGGTGGTATGGTGTACCCTGTGGGCACATAACAGCAGCCCTACAAGAGCTTTTTAACATGGCTGGAGTATGGCAGAGGCCAGACCAAGGGACTGAGGGCCAAAGAGAGGCCTACCTGTGGGCCTGGCAGAAGAGAAGCTGTCCTGACTGAAAGAACAGTGTTCTGGGCATTTTCTGATCCTGCATTGTAGCCCGTTAACTTCCCTGATTAACTCCATAACTATGAGTACAGTGGCTAAGATCTGTGACCATTGCAATGAATTATTGAACCCAGATACATAGAAAGCTATGGGAGAAATGGTTGGTTCCACATTTTTCACACTTATCATAGATCTTTTTAAAATATTGCTTTCTCTAAACTATGAATGTATCCAGAAAAGATAAACTGATGAGTCGCTATATGCAGAAGCTTTTTATATATTATCGCAAGTAATTTGCAAAACAACCATGCATTTTTCAGGTTTGTATTGTTGTTGTTGTTGTTAAGTGCCGTCGAGTCAGTTCAGACCCA
>NW_006408584.1:16538528-16539652 GCF_000296735.1 Chrysochloris asiatica
TCAGAGTCAAACCCAAAGCAAATGTCTTTTGTGTCCTACTCCAAAGTCATTCAATGATTCATGAAGTTGCCAATCAGTTAACTCCTCTAGAGGAATTCATTACATAGAGATGCAAGGCCAACCCACTGCCAGCCAGCCAATTTCAACTCTTACCAACTATTTAGGGCAGAGAAGAACTGTTCTTCGGGTTTCCAAAACTGTACATTTTTACAGGAGCAGTCACCTAACCTTTCTCCTGTGGAGCGATTGATGGCTTTGAACTGCTTATATATTGTGGTTAGCAGACCAACACTTAACCTACTACATCATGAAGTCTCCTTTGACATAGAGATTTGTTGCTGCTGTTGTTATTAAGTGTGTCAAGTCAGTTCCAACTCATGTTGCAGTACTAGTAGTAGTAGTAGTAGTAGTAGTAGTAGTTGTTGTTGTTGTTGTTGTTGTTGTTAGGTGCCATCAAGTAAGTACCAACTCATAACGACCTTATGCACAGCAGAACAAAACAATGCCCAATGCTGGGTCAACCTCACTACTGTTGCCACACTTGAGCCCATCCATGCTGCCACTTGGCCAATCCATCTCGTTGGGGGACTTCCTCTCTTTCTCTGTCCCTCCACCTTACCAAACATGATATCCTTCTCCAGTGACTGGTCCCTCCAGACAATATGTCCGAAGTATAAGAGATGAAGTCTGGCCATCTTGGCCTCCAAGGAGCACTCTGGATGCACTTCTTCCAAAATGGATGTATTGGTTCTTTTGGCAGCCCATGGAACTTTCAGTATTCTTCTCCAACACCGTAACTCAAAAGCATCAATTCTTCTACGGTCTTCCTTTATTCAATGTCCAGCTTTTGAGTGCATATGAGGTTACTGAAAATACCATGGCTTGGTACAGGTGCACCTTAGTCCTCAAGCTGACATCTTTGCTCTTCAACACTTGAAAAATTTCCTGTGCAACAGATTTGTCCAATGCAATACGTCGTCTGATCTCTTGACCGCTGCTTCCATGAGTCTTGATAGATGACCCACGAAGAATGAAGTCCTTGACAACTTCAATCTTTTGTCCACTGATAAGAATGTTGTTTATTGGTCCAGTGGTGAGGATTTTTGTTTTCTGTACATTGAGAT
>NW_006408584.1:16549706-16552630 GCF_000296735.1 Chrysochloris asiatica
TCAATTTGATTTCTATGCATTCCATCTCTTATGCTGTCTAAAGAAGGTATTTGAAATTAACAAATCATTGGTTTTGCAAAATTCTATCATGTGTTCTCCAGCATCAGTTCTATCACCAAGGCCATATTTTCCAACCACTGATCCTTCCTCTTTGCTCCCAACCTTAGCAACTTATTAACAACGACAATAAATGTTAACTGCAAGGAACTCTGGTGTCTCTGTAGTATAAGCACTATACTACTAACCACAAAGTCAGCAATTCAAAACCATCAGTCACTCCTTGGGAGAAGGATGAGGCTTTCTGCTCTCATAAAGATTTACAGCCTCAGAAAGCTAATATAGGCTCGCTGTGAGTTAAAATCAGCTCAATGGCAGTGAAAGTTTTAAAAGATAATTGCAGGGAATGTTCACTACTGCACAGTGGTGACCACAGAGGGGAGTTCTGCCTAACACTTCTGTAGTTAAAATCTAATTAGAAGTAGTAGCTTTTCTTATCAAAATTTTCTCTTATTAGCAAATAGGTTTAGGTTGCTCAAAAGCAGAGTTCAAAGAAAGTCATGCCAAACCCAACACAAACAGAATTGGGGAAGAGTCAGAGAGTTCATGCTCTTCCTCTCATGCTCTCAAATGGCCTCAACCTGAGTTTACCCAGTCCCATCTTAACATGCCAAGGCTTATTTTCCTGACAAAACCTATAATTTCTTTCATACATACTGTACTCCATTGTTAAAAGAATGCCAAAGCTTGTAGTAAAACCAGAGGCAGACTTAACATCTAACATTTGTTGAGCACTTAGCATGATCCAAACACTGTGCTAAGGGCTTTCTGCAGCTTATTAATGTTAAGTACATATGTACAAAAAAGAAAAAAAGAGTGACAGGAATTCTGGAGTATATCTTACAGCAAATATGAATCCCCAAATTCCACTAACAGCAGTAGAGGCTGCTGATGATTTATGATTACATTGATATCCTGCATTAATTAGTCACTGGCTAACAAGTATCCCTTGACTTAGTTCTTGTCTTCTAAATGATGGTCCTTAAGGGAAAAAGAAAGACTTGCAAGAACAAACTCTGACATTCAACAATTACTAGAAGTTCTTGTAAATGGCTCTATTTAACAGAAAAAGATTCCATGAGCTGAATTCTAAAGAAGAAATTTTATATTATTTATATGGTGGGGAATAATCTGAGAAGCTGGGTTATATGAAGAAAAAGGTGGCATCAGGATTGGAGGAAGACTAACAACCTGCAATATGCTGACGATACAACCTTAGTTGCTGAAAGTGAAGAGGGCTTAAAATATTTACTGATGAAGATTAAAGCACAGCCTTCAGTTGTATAGATTGCATCTCAATATAAAGAGAAAAAAAAATCCTCACCATTGGACCAATAAACAGCATTCTTATCAACAGAGAAAAGATTGAAATTGTCAAGGACTTCATTCTTCTTGGATCAACTATCAACACTCACGGAAGCAGCAGTCAAGAAATCAAACGACATATTGCATTAGGCAAATCTGCTGCACAAGACCTTTTTAAAGTGTTAAAGAGCAAAGATTTCAGCTTGTGGACTAAGGTACACCTGACCCAAGCCATGGTACTTTCAATAACCTTATATGGAGTCCTGCTGTGGCACTGTGTGTTAATGCACCAGGTTGCCAAGCTGTTTGAACTGCAAGGTCAGTGGTTCAAGCTCACCAGCTTCTCCTCGGAAACCCTATACAGGGTCGCTATGGATTGGAACTGACTCAATGGCACTTAACAACAACATATGCATGTGTAAGCTGGACAGTGAATAAGGAAGACTGTAGAAGAATTGATGCTTTTGAGTCATGGTGTTGGAGGAGAATGTTGAAAGTACCATGGGCTGCCAAAAGAACAAACAGATCTGTGTTGGAAGAAGTGCAGCCAGAGTGCTCCTTGGAAGCCAGGATGGCCAAACTTTGTCTCTCATACTTCGCACATATATTCAGGAGGGACCAGTTGCTGGAAGGATATCATGTTTGGTGAGGTGGAGGGTCAGAGAAAAAGAAGATTCCCAATAAGATGGATTGGCCAAGCGGCAGCATCAATGGGCTCAAGCATGGCAATGATTGTAAGGTTGGCCCAGAACTGGGCAGTGTTGCAATCTGTTGTACATAGGATTGCTATGGGTCAGCACCTAACAATAAGAACAATGCTACCTCAAAGCAGCTCAAGAAAGAGTATCTTTTTCTCTCTTGGATGCTGTTACATATTTGCTTTTGTCTCTTTATCTTGTACTTGTACTAAAATAACCTACTGCAAAAAAAATTAATTTAGAAAGTTTTTTAAATCAAGAAATTATGCACAATTTTCTCCCTGAAAAAAAAAAGATCAAGTTTCCAGGACAGAATCCTCCAAGATGTCATTGATAATGAATACAATGTTAACATATCCTGGCATGACAGATAGATGAATAGATGATAATTGTTTACTATGACTTGGTCCAATAATTATATGGAAATCATATAATCATAATCTCCTATGTGCAGATAGTGTAGCAGTATTTCTATATAATCTAATTGTTCATCAAGTTCATCCTGATAAGAAGGAAAACCGAAGAAATTATCTTCTAAACTATGGAGAGAAGCTTAAAGACAGTTTATTTCAGTTCTCTGTAATAATGGTATTCTTAACATCAGGTTTTTAAAATGAAAAACAGATCTGTGTGGCATTGTAAGATAAACACTGGATTGCTAACCAAAAAGTCAGTGATTTGAACTAACCAGTTGCTCCTTGAAAACCCTATATAGGGTGACTATGAATAGGATCTGACTTGACAGCATTTAACAACAGCTCTTAGCAAACTACAGCAGAAGTAACACCTTCTGCATGTCTGTTCTCCTTTGTTATGCATCTCTGATTCCAGGACAGAATCTGCTCAGATATGGTTGATTATGAA
>NW_006408584.1:16552730-16562542 GCF_000296735.1 Chrysochloris asiatica
GATAGATAGATAGATAGATAGATAGATAGATAGATAGATAGATAGATAGATAGATAGATAGATAGACTATTGGTGCTGATGAAGTCCCTGGTTGGTATAAACAGTTAACATGCTCAGTTGCTAACCAAAAGACTAGTGTTTCTAGTCCATGAGGAGGAACTTGTGAAGAAATATCTGGAAAACTCACTCACTGAAAACCCCATGGAGCACAGTTCTACTCTGGCACATTATTTGGAATTGATTCAATGGCAACTGTTTTTCTGTTCTGTTTTAATGGTGCAGGTACACATCCCCTATATCATAAGCACATAGTGGGATTCAGAGCATCAGCCACTGTTTGTATTTGACACCAATTACAACATTCCTGTCTGTGACCAAAAGGAAATGTATTTTAGGTTTTAAGTGAAGAATGCTGCACCACCCTCCACTTTAATCTTCCCTAACCAGACTCCAAATCCCACAGCAGTGGTTCATTTAGCCAGATAAGCCATGGCAACCCATTTACGAAGAAGCCCTGGTTAGACTCAACAGTCTTTTCTCACCATCTTGCTCTTCAAATTTAAGGCTTAAAATAAACACAGGGGAAGTGCTACAGTTTCTGGAGCAAAAGGTAGCTGTAGGCAATTGGCTATGGCCAGCTGCTTTTAGATAGTTTCATTCCAAGGGGAGGTAATGGAAATGGGCCTGGTAGTGTCAGGGCTGACTTTTCAGGAATTTCTTGAATAAATATTAGTGTAAATGTGGGTAAAAAGAAGCAGCAGTTTTAGCCAAAGGACTCAGTGGAAATTATAAGTCATCTAATCAGGACAATTAGAAGAATGCATTTTTATAAAACTCGTGAAAACTCAGCCACTGATTCTATGATTCAAAAAAGTCATTGTATCTTTTTCTGGTTTGCTTATTTTGTTCATATGTCATGTTTGCTTTTCTGGTAAGCAACAAGTAATTTCTGTAGTTATTCATCAGTTTTCTTAAGCCCATAAATGAAAGTTCAGTCAGGTCAATTTTAAGACAGAGAGTCAGATCAGTTTTAATTTGACCTACCATTTACCAGCTGCATGAGGTGAGTGAGGAATTTAACTTAAATTCTGAATCTATTTCTTTTGTTACAGTGTTGTAGTAAGTTCAAAACATTGCACTTCAAGTATATATCACAAATTACGGCAAAGACATATCCACAACAGCAGTCATGATAATGATGAGAAATATGATGATGGTGATGATGCCAATGGTAAAAATGAAAACCATAGAATATAGGAGAATCCTTAGGAGAAAACTCACGATGAATATGCCAAATGAATCTTCAAATGAACAGACTGGAGAAAGGAAAGGGTACGGTTAGACTTAAAGAATTAAGCTAGGCTAATAAATTAAGGAGCCCTGGTAGCATAGTGATTATGCACTAGGTGGCTAATCTCTAGGACAGCAGTTCAAATCTAACAGTCACTCCTCAGGAGAAAGATGAGGCTTTCTTCTCTTGTAAAGATTTTACAGGATTGGAAACTCTATACTATGAGTCAGAACCAACTCCATGGCATACAACCACCATCACCAGTAGGTTAGTAACTAGAAGAGATAGAAGAAATTGCAACTAGTTCCAAAAATTTATAGCCTTGGGGCCCTTGGCTTCATTAGAATTTCCCAATAAATGTTATCAATGTTATTTTATTTTTTTCTAATTTATCATTATAGACCATAGTCATTATTAGTTTGAGTTGCACTCATAAACCGTGGTCTAGCTCAGCAAAATCATTAAAAAAAAAATATTAAACCTGATTCTCAAGGGAATTTGCAATCATTTATTTAATCACATAAAACTACAGTTATACATGTCACTGGAAACCCATACTATAATTGAGTTGATTTAGAAGCTGTTACATTGAAGGAAATAAAGGTAAAGAATCAGAACATTTGTAACTACCTGGAATGATGTTTACCTACAACATATAATTAGCAATAGGATATAGTATATTTACAAGGAGAGTCATAAAAGTCCAGGAATATTCTATTTTGACATTTTTGAGGTAGAAACTCTAAATGCAATTCTATTTTAACCACAGAAGAAAATTCTCATATGAATTTTTAAGAGAAGTTGACTTATATATTGAAACAAATTATTTTTTTAACCTCCCATAACATCATAGTAGAAATATTTCCGAGATTATCCTTACATAAATGAAATATGAGTTTCCAAGTTCATAATCCCTTTCTACAAGTAATGTTTATCTTTTTTTTTTTTTTATGTGAAGAACTGAAAATCAGAAATACAAGTTGAGATTAGTTGTCTCATTGTGCCTAATTTTCTTTGAAAATGAAAAGGAAAAAAGCAATGTTCAAAATGTTTTTTTCATCAAAATCAATTAGACACAATCCCTTGTCTATTTTACTCTTGTTATCTAAAACAAGTTGGTCATGCTGTTTGTTTTCAGATCTTACATCCTCTATATTCTTGTCTGTTCTATCCTTCAGCTCCAAACAAAATCAGTATCTTTAATTCAGAGTTCCCATTTCTCTTCAATATATATACAGCAACACTTTGACATAACTTCCAGGATTTCTATACCATCTTGAACTATTTTAAGAGAAGTACATACTCAGAATGAGAGAGATGTTGGTCCTACATCACTTTTGCAAAGAAAGCTACACTAAAATTTTATACTTCTTAATGATTTTAGGAAGCCAACATATAATCCTGAGCACAACCAATTGAAAAATAAAACACAGGGGACTGGCAAACAGAGGCTTAACATTCAGTTTTATTATTGCTAAGGTAATTGAAGAAAGTAACATTAGATGTGTGGACTAAACAGGCTACCAATACTCTCTACCACACCTTTCCCTCCTCCATCCTAGAACACACACTCAAAGCCTACCTCCATATCCAAGGGAGAGTTCAGAATTGCCTCTGCCTGTACAGAGTAGGAAGTTTAGAGTTTGGGGATACATATGTTCATCTAATTAGTTCACAGTTTTCACCCAACAAAGGAGATACCTGAAATTTCTGTGGGAAGAAGTATGTGAGGGTTGATATTGAAGGCCAGTATTATTAATCCCATGGAAGGTCTCTTCAACATAGAAACATCAAGTGAGGGGAAAGAGTTTCAGTTCTAGATCCCACATTAGATAAAATTGGAGCACATACAGAAGAAGATGTTAAGCTAAGCAAAGAGCTTTGAAACTCTGAATCAAAAGTGATTGAAAGGGCAAGATTACTTGGAATTATCACCTTCCTCCCAATAGCTGAATAGGTTGTTTACTTGAACAGTATGGCTCAATGGGAGAAGCATATATTTTGCTTCCTCTCTTCTATTTCTTGCTTCCTGTTCAGTTATGCAAGGCCATGTGATTAGTCCTGATCAAGAAAATGTGAACAAAACTGACAGATAGGTGTCATCTCTAGACTAAGGCAATATAAAGTCAGTCAATATTTGGTCCTTTTGTCGCTCTTCCCTTCTGCTGCAGGCCTAGAGAGATTCCACATTCCAAACAGTGCAAGTCCTGAGTAAATGAGCAAGAAAGGGTTCAAAAGGACAATGCCAGGGCCTTAGAAAATAACAAGAGAAGGGAGTTCTTCCTAGAGTGCAGTGTGTCATCTGGATCCGGAATATTCTCTATCTTACAAAACAGGAGGCCTATAAAATGTCTACTGAGCAAAATTACAGGATTCTCCACATTCGTGAGTGCTGGGCACCTCTCCCTCTTCGCCATTCTAAATGGAAATGTTTACTGAAGTTATCATGACCCTTATTCTACCATTTTATATTGAGGGTAGCCTGTGAAGGATGCATAAATCTTACCTTTTTAAGTTCAATAGTCTCTAGAGTAAGAGTGGTTGCATGTAGGCCTGATGTAGAGACTGTCAAAGAATCCATCAAAGATCCCAAACTTGAAATTCAAAGTCATGATAAGATGTGACTTTAAATTGCCTAACGTGGAGAAGCTCATGAATCCTCTATTTGGAAAAATGGGAACACAGGCATCTGGGCAGGCAGAAGAGAATGTATTTCTCACTGTTTCTAAAATATATTTCCTTGTGCATTAAATACATAGAGGTATTGCCAAGCCAAGAATGTATGTAATTAAAGTAAGAAAGTGCCAGCTTTATGCACACACATCATGGGCAGAGAACGATGACAGCGCATCTCACTAAACACTGAGGTTAAACAAGGCAAATGATCTGGCTAATGATATGTGGATGCAAGTGATTCCAGTTATTTCTTCCTATGGTAAGAGAAAAGTTGAAACATTGAGGAGAATTTGCATTGAGATAGCAGATTCACAAAGTTGAAGCATTGTATGTCACTGAGGACAAATTTCCTGGAAAGTTACATAGACCTAGAGACTTTTAGTGAAAAATAAACTAGTGTTAAGTATCTAAGATTTGAGGTTGTTTGTCTGCAACATAGTCTGGCCTATCCTGCATTATACAATGTTAAGTTAAAAAGTGTTGCTTAAAAGCATAGAATCTTTATTAAACAATATCAGATGTGAATCTACTATATCTTGGTATTTACAGCATATCAAAACAGCATTTTTGGTATCCTTGAGGGACTCAAATCATGCTCCTTTTCAACGTTATTTGAGTTTGGAGAACAAACAAAAATGTAAAATAACGAGATCAGGGCTAGAGAGTGAATGTGGCAAGGTCTTCCAATGAAATTCTCATAGGACATCTCTTGCTACTCTCAAAGAATGAGCTGGTGCATTGTTGTAATGGGAAAAATTCCTTGGAACAGAAAGAAAATTCTGACCTTTTTTCTCACTAATGCAGTTTTCAGTTTTCTTAAAACTTTTTTATAATAAGCTCCATGTTTGTCCTGTGTCCTTTGAAGAACTCTATTAAGATTACACCTTTGGAATTGCAAAACTCAGTTGTCATAACCTTCTGAGCTGACCCCTCTACCTTGAATTTAACTGCAAATTAACAGCAAATTCCCTCAGAATCTAGTTTTTTGAGTCACCCTCCTGGTGTAGCCCTATGGAATGAACACTAGACTGCAAACCACAAGGTCGGTGGTACAAACCCACCAGCCACTCCTTAGAAACCCTATACCAGGCCATCATAAGTCAGAACCAACTTTATGACACTTAACGACATCAACAATGAAACTAAGGTAAGTGTATAACTGAAAGAACTTATCTGTAGTCCTCTACTGAGAGAGGCTTATGGTGTGGTGAATTATTTAATATGGCTCTTCTCCAAATGACTATCTAGGACATGCAGATTGGGTTTGCATGTATTTTTCTAATGGGTTTGGGTAAGAGAAGATAACGAATCATACTGACTGGATTATATGAGTTATTGTAAATGATCGTTAGTAGAGTTCATTGCAATGTTAAAAACACTGAATTCTGAGAGGATTGATCAATTCTGCCATCCTGCTGGGCATAAAGTGAGACATTTCTACAGCTAGCTGTGGATCTCACCATCAAGAAAGAAGAGCCAGGAGTGAAGCATATCATTTAAACCCCAAGATCCCTGTGCATTGAACCTCCTCAATCCAGAAAACAGAGAGCTGTGATACCAGCAGAGCAGCAGAGGAGTGGCAGAGAAGCAGCAGCAGCAGAACCAAGAGCTTCCCTGTGCGTGGGTTAAGTAAAGCTGAGTGCATTCAGGCAGGAGGCTCACTTGAAGACTGAGGTGCTCCCAAGCACTTAATATAGGAGAGCTGGGTTTACTGATCCATGGAGCTAGAGCCAAGCACCTCCAGGCTGAAGTTTATAGGGAAGTGGAGTGCCCTTTTGACATTCATTGAATTCACTGAAAAGTCCTTTGCAATTTTACCAAAACAGAGCAAAAGAAGCCGCATGTTTGAGAGTCCAAGGACCAGAGAGAGGCTTGCTTGTGGACATAATTGACAAGAGGCTGTCTTGACCAAAAAGCTGTATCATGAGCATTTGTGATCCTATTAACTTTGCTAATAAACTGCATAATTGGTAGTATGGTCTGTGAGTTCTGTGTGGCCATTGCAATGACTTATGAAACCCAGCTGAGAAGTAGAGAGTGTTGTAGGAAGAATGGTTGTGTCAGAATAGGAAAGGAAGGATGAAGTGTAGAGGCATGTCTGAGCCCAGCCTCCTAAGAATCGGCCCTAGACTGGTGAGTTTGATTCTCATTTCCCCTAGTGAAGTCAGAGGAGGCAGACGCTGCCTTCATGTTTTTTCACATGTTTAGACACGTTTTGTTCAGAATAAACCCATCCATACATCCACTGGAACCCTAGTAGCAATGGTTTTTGACTTACCCTTAAGGAATAAAACTTTGAAGTTCTAAAGGGTTCCATTCTTATCCTATTTCTCTTCTCACTTTATGGGTTCCTCCTATCAAATTTTATCTATTTTTGTGTCTTTATCTATTTTTTGTGTTTATATATAAGTAAGGAAGTCCTGGTGTGGCGCTGTGGGTTAATGCCCCATACTGGAAAGCCGTTTGAACTGCAAGGTCGGCAGTTCAAGCTCACCAGCTGCTCCTCGGAAACACTATACAGGGTCGCTATGGGTCGGAACTGACTCGACGGCACTTAACAACAACAAATATACAAGTAATACCTATATAAACGATCCTACTCCTAGGTTTTCCCCAGACAGCTCCAGATTACACTTGTCCTTACAAAAGAGTTATGTCCTTTTCATTTCCAAAAATGCCCTAATTTGGATGGCTAAATTTTATGGCCAACCTATCTATATGCGTTATATCTAAATCTCTATTTCTAATCCCAGGAGGGGGGTTTGGAGATTTTTTTTTTTTTTTTTTGAGCTTTGTTGTTGTTGTAATGTGCCGTGGAGTCAGTTCTGACTCATAGTGACCCTGTACAGGGTTTCCGAGGCTGTAAATCTTTATGGAAGCAGAAAGCCTCATTTTTCTCCTGTGGAGCAGCTGGTAGTTTGTGAGATTAGCAGCCCGATTCGTAACCACTATGCTACAGGGTTTCTGAGGCTGTAAATCTTTACGGGGAGCAGAAAGCCTCATCTTTCTCCCATGGAACAGTTGGTAGTCCTGAATTGCTGCCCGTGAGATTAGCAGCCTGATTCATAACCACTACGCTATCAGAGCTCCTTAGATATCGAATATCAAACCATGCACTCAACACAAGCATTGTTGTTGTTGTTAAATGCCATGGAGTCAGTTCTGACTCACAGAGACCCAGCATAGGGTTTCCAAGGAGCGAAGAGTGAATTTGAACTTCCGACCTTGTGGTTCAAGCTGACCTTGCAGTCCTGTGCTTATCCTACAGTGCCACACAGCATATTGTTGTTATGTGCCGTGGAGTCGTACATGGTTTCCGGGCTGTAAATCTTTACCGGAGCAGAAAGCCTCATTTTACTGGCGCGCGGCAGCTGGTAGTTTGACCATGAGATTAGCAGCTCCATTCGTAACCACTATGCTACCAGAGCTCCTTGCCACACAGCATAGGCATTTCAAATTTAACATTTCTTATATTGAATTTTTTTTTCTTCCCACATTTTCTCAACTACTTTTCCAATATTCCACATGATATGCACCCAGTTACTCAAGCTAGAAATATGTCATCATTGACCACTGCCTTTCCCTTTTCGCCCACATTCAATCTTTCATCACCATGTCAACTTTCCTCTGAAATATATCACAAGCCTAATTACTTCTTACTTCTACTGCCATAACCTGAAAGTCATTTCTCTTTTAGATCCTAACTAATGTTGTTTCTACATGATCAGCCAGAATGATCTTTAAAACATCAATAAGCATGCGTGCTCCCATCTTAAAGAGCATTCAGTGATTCTAAACTAGAATCCTAAATGCTCAGTTCTTGTATTTAAGGTCCTGAATAATTTTGTCTCTAGCTGCCGTAGTGTGGTGCTGTAGAATAAGCACTGGTTTGCTAACCACAAGGTTGACTTTTCAAATCCACAAGCAGCTCCTTGGAAACCCTATACAGTGTGGCAATGACTCAAAACCAACTTGAAGCACTTAACAGCAACAACAGCCATCCCCTGAATTTTACTTCCAATCTCTCACATCTTTCTTCTCCTGATACTCAGTCCTTATTTCAGTCTTCCAACAACTAATTTTCTTTCCTACCACAATTATCTTTGTACTTGGTATTGCTTCTATCTGGCAGAGATCATTGGTTGGTGGTCATGTGCCGTGGAGTCAGTTCCGACTCATAGCGACCCTGTACAGGGTGTCTGGGTTGTAATCTTTACGGGAGCAAAAGGCCTCATCTTTCACCCGCGCAACAGCTGGTAGTTTCAAACTGCTGACCTTGCAGTTTGCAGCCCAATTCGTAACCACTATGCTACCAGAGCTCCTTACTTCTATCTGGCAGAGATCATTAGTTCCTCATTAAAGTCCCTATTTTCATCAGCTATCTGGGTACACTGAGAGACTACATTTCTCAGATACTCTTGTAGTTACTGTAACCAGAAGACAGAATTCTAGCCAATATAATATGAAAAGATGTGATGTGCACCATTTACAGGTTTATCCCATAAAAACATCCCCTATGTGTTCCTCCTTGATCTGTCCCATTTCCCACTGACAGGAATGACTGTGACCCCAAATTTAATTTTGGTGGCCAAATGTAGAAGATAGCAGAGTGTCTATCAGTCTAAGTCCTGAGATGACTATGTGGCAAAAGCCATCCCATCTTTCTGTCTTTTGTCTAAAAAATATATTTCTATTGTGTTTAGGCCATTATACATTTGAGAGTCTATGGTAATGCTATGGGTTAGGCATTGGGCTGCTAAGCACAAGTTTGGCAGTTCAAACCCTTCAGTCATTCTGCAGAAGAAAGGTGAGGCTGTCTGGCCCCATAAAAATCTACTCTCAGAAATCCTACATAGGGTTGCTAGGAGTCCTGGCGTGGTGCTGTGGGTTAATGCGCCAGACTGCAAAGCTATTTGAACTGCAAGGTCGGTGGTTCAAGCTTACCAGCTGCTCCTCGGAAACCCTACACAGGGTCGCTATGGGTCGGAACCGACTCGATGGCACTTCACAACAACATGAGTCAGAGAACTCGATGGGAATGAGCTGTTTTGTTTTTCTCTTTTTTTAATCACAAAGTTGGTGGTTCAAACTTACCAGATGCTCCTTGGAAACCCCATACAGGGTCACCTATGAGTCAGAACTCACTCAGTGACACTTAACAAGAGTCAAAATCAGCTCTAAGGCAATGATTTTTTTAGTTTATTAGTACAGCAATTAGCATTATTTTAGCAAATAACTGTACATGGAACACTGATCACCCTCTACAAGTAACACCACTCTAAACTCACACACATGCATATCTAAGTCATCCTGCATCATTCAGTCCTAATTATATATTGTTGTTGTTGATAAGTGCCGTCGAGTCGGTTCCGACCCATAGTGACCCTGAACTGGGTTTCCGAAGCTGTAAATCTTTACGGGAACAGAAAGCCTCATCTTTCTCCCGCGGAACAGCTGGTAGTTTCGAACTGCTGTTCACAGCCCGATTCGTAACCACTACATTATCAGAGCTCCTTAGGTCTGGGCTTATAAGAGGCCGTTCCTGACCCACCTCATTCAATCTAAGTTAATTGTGTCTTTCCCTCAGCATATTATTTTTCCATTTCACTCATCACAATGCATAATTACGTATCAATTTGTATATATATTTATTTAAAGTTTGTGTCCACAATTGGTCTATAAGGTACATAGAATGGTTATCTTTTCTCTACCATGATATATATCAAGTCTTCATATTGTTGTTAAGTTGTTAAGTGCTCTCCAGTATGGTTTCCAAGGACTGACTGGTGGGTTTGAACTGCCAACATTGTAGTTAGTTGTTGTTGTGGTTGTTGTTAGGTGCCAT
>NW_006408584.1:16563437-16566045 GCF_000296735.1 Chrysochloris asiatica
TGCTTATCCTATAGTGCCACAACAGAATTCTATCAAGTCTTCATAATACTTGTCATATAGCAGATATTTGATAATCTTTAAAATGTAGAGGATGGAGAAATGAGAAACCACAATCAAGAGATGTTTTGTTTTTGTTTTTGTTTTCCATCATGAGATCTCAACTCTAGACCAAAAATCATAAAGAATTAAAACACATAATAATACAGTTTGGTTTTTTCTTTAACTTTTATTCATTTAGAATGCAATTCTGGGTCAATCAACAAACAAGAGAAAACACTAAATCTTGAAGTAGTGTTAACAGGCTGAATAATGTAATTGCATTGTTCCTATACGTATAAGCAAAACATGACTTTTCATTCCTTTCATAAAACTTCTTGGTAAACTAAACATTTACATTTTCTCCCCATCAAAAACGCATTACCAAAATCATGCTTATATAGCTAGTCAGCAGATGAGACAAATGACTATTTATACTGAACTATTTAAGTCTTGCTGTGGCGTGCTCACAATCCTAAACTGAAAGGTATTGACCTTTTCAATGGCATTCATTATGTGACAATGCCACCAACCATATTAGAAGAACTTCACTCATTTTTAAAAGCTAGAATTACTCCAAAGTTCTGTACTGTAAATAACACATGGAATATTGCATTTAAATTCAAGCTGGCAAGATTACTAACAACTTTTCTGCAGTCTTCTGTATAATATATGTAGGAAAATGAATGTTCTATAAGATAATGAAAAGATCAAGTTATTATATTTTTACCTAAGACTCTAATTATGTATTTTAAGTAATCCTGATTAGCATTTAGTGATTAAAAATAAATCATTCAGTGTTGAATGTTAACTGCACCAAATTAAAAAGAAAATGGCCACATCACATCATAATATACTATATATGATAGGCTAAAATAGCTAATTAGAAGTCTTTCTAAAAATTTAAAGTTTCTGACATCATTTTCCACCATTCCATCAATTCTTCCTTCTCTTCTTCTTTTCTTTCAGAAAATGACTCCAGTTCAAAATCAACCTAAATGGAAAAAACAAACATTTTATTTATTAAACATCACATGTACCTGTATATAAAAAATAATGAACAATTTTAAAGTTTACAGAATAAACTCTATCTAGTCACCTAAATTTAAGATCTTAAAAATCTCTAATAATAGATTTTTTTTAAAAATGCTTACAAATGGGAAAAAAGTAAAAACCCATTATGCTTGAAATATGCTTTAATAGCTTTGAAACATTATTTTAAGCAAAATCCTATGTTCTAGTATTTTTTACTACCTAAAAGATATGACATAATTATTTTTCTGTTTTTAACTATTCTATCAACCTTGAATTTTCTCCTAATAGTTGGAAGAATATGGAAGCATCCAGAATATCAATTCTGGTATTCCAAACCACAAGGTTCTGTTTTACAGAATCTCAAATCTGCTAAAAAAACTGATAGAATCATATACATCTCCAAACCACCATATAGGTCCTGGCCCAGGAACTCAACTCGTTTTTGTATCTTTATCTCAAGTCTTTAATATGTTTATAGAGAATCCAAATCCATCTGCACAAGAAACTCCAAACCAAACTCACTGCCATCGAGTGGGTTCCGACTCATTGCAACCCCATGTGACACAGTAGAATTGCTCCCCAAGGCTTCTAAAGCTGTAGATCTTTAAGAGGACAGTTTCATCTTCTTCCCCACAGAGTAGCTGATCTTGCCGTCAACAGGCCAACACTCATCCCAAGCACCACTAAAGCTCCTTTTCCCACAAAAGGGACTATTCAAAATATGTAGCTTTCTACTTCACCTCCAATTCTCCTCAGGTCCTCAATTCCAGATGGGACTAAGAGTTCATTTATTTGGACAGCTGATCTCATAGTTATTATTTGTTGTTGTTATTTTTGTTAAGTGACATCAAGTCAGTTCCAACTCAAAGCAACCCTGTGTAGGGTTTCCAAGGAGCAGCTGATAGGTTTGAACTGCTGACCTTGTGGTTTGCAGTCCAGTGCTGATCCTACAGTGCCCGTGGATATACTCACTACCTGAATGATAACACATGCTACACAGACTAAGGATCAAGATAGCTGAACTCTTTACGGCCTATTTCTGGAGGTACTTTTTGCCAGATTTCATTTGCCCAAATCAACGACTTGATTTTAATACATACATGACCTACTGTACATACACCTAATCAAAACCAAACACCACATAAAAACTCAAAGTATCTTGTTTGCTAAAATCAAGAATTTATACTCCAAATTTGCGGTATATAAATAAAAATATGATAAATTATTTTTAATAAGCCTTTTGATTAGAAGTCCTGTAGGTCATCCAATGGCCCCAGTAATGTAATACAGTAATGTAATCATTAATGTAATGTAATGAGAGGGCTTAGAAAAGTTCATGGAAATATGTAATTAAAAGATGATGACATTTTTCCATAAACTTTTTGAAGACCCCTCACAGTAGTAAAATCCTACTCTAAGAGAAGCTTTGGTTTCATCACCATACTCTTCCTAGCAATCAAAATGGGATCTACTTAATTTTAAGATGCAATTATATATATATGGAGCTCTGGTAGCGTAGTGGTTACGAATCGGGCTG
>NW_006408584.1:16566464-16576201 GCF_000296735.1 Chrysochloris asiatica
CTTGAGGTTAGCAGCCCAATTCATAACCACTACGCTAGCAGAGCTCAGTTCTGACTCTTAGTGATGAAACACTGCCTGGTTCTGCACCATCCTCACAATTACTGCTGTGTTTGAGCCCATTTTTGCAGTCACTGTGTCAATCCATCTTGTTGAGGGTCTTCCTCTTTTTCAATGACCATCTACTTTACTAAGCACAATGTCCTTCCCTAAGAATTGGTCCCTTCTGATAATATGCTGAAAAATATGGGAAGCAAAGTTTCAACAATCTTGTTTTAAACAGAGTTCTGGCTATACTTCTTCCAACAAATTTATTTTTGTTGTTCTTCTGGCAGGCCATGATATCTTTAATATTCTTCACCAATTCAAAAGGAGCTGTGGTAGCACAGTGGTTACGAGTCGGGATGCCAACCTCAAAGTCAGCAGTTCAAAACTACCAGCGGCTCTACAGCTCCCATTAAAGATTTACAGCCTCAGAAACCATGTGCAGGGTCACTAAGAGTCAGAACCAACTCCACGGTACGTTTTTGAAGTCTTCCTTATTCACTGTCCAGTTTTCACATGCATATGAAGTGATTAAAAATACAATGGGCTTGAATCAGGTGTACCTCGTCCTCAAAGTGACATCTTGGCTTTTTGACACTTCAAAGGGGTCTTTTGAAGATTTGTCAAATGCAATTTAATTTTCAGCTTTTTAATTATTTCATTTCTTCACCTTGAGTGCTATTAAATTATCCAATAAAATCTTGAGAAAGTTACTTACACTTATGTCTCAGTTTTTTCATATTAAATGGGGATAATAATATAGGTTTGTTATGAAGATTTAATATGAATCATTTAAATATGCCTGACACATGGTACTTAATAAATCTTAGTTATGATCATGGTTACTTACTCCAACAGCAGGGCTATAAGGAACTGCCACTTTCTTTGTTATTGCCAGATAGCCTGAAGCTGAAGCTGTAAGTTTATAATTTCCAGGTACAAGCAATCTCCAGTAATCGCCATCCTTTGCTACAGGAAAAGAGAACATCAAATCACAAAGCACATAGGTGAAATGTATAATTACACCATCTAAGAAATATCTACTTTGAATTTTAAAAGTGCACTCACTATTCAATTTTAAAAGTACATTCACTATTCATTTGTTAACTGTCTCATTGTACAACATTTCCCTTTATGACATTAGTGAAAACTATGCCTGTCAGTAATGGATGCTGAGGATGCGAGGCAAAAGTAATGCTGACTGTGATGCTGAAGGTTATAACTTGCTGGGCCATGATTCCCGTGGTTTGGCAGTTAGGTAATTGTATATTCATCCTCCATTTTGAGATTTGATGTGGGCATTCTCTTGTTTTTGCATAATGCCTATTTTCACATACCAACCTGGTTTTTGGAATCTAACCATGTTGGCAAGTGAAGAGTGGGTGTCGATACATAATGGAATTTAATGAAATTCCTTTTAAGAGAGTGTGAAGCTCTCTCTACAGGGTCTCATTAGCTATTGTACAGGTAACAATATTAACTTGTCAAATAAATCTTTTGAGACAGTGAATCTTCTAATCATGCCTGGAGTAATGCAAGTGAAAAGATAGCTAAGGTATCCAAGTAATGAGATCACAGCATTTCGACAACATGTTTTGATTCTTGCCAAGCCAAGACCTGATGACCTCAGGGTCTAGACTACTCCTTCAGAGTCTGGCCCAAAAACAGCTTCATCAGAATCCTTGAGGCACTTGCTAGAAATTTCTAACTCTAAAGATTCAGAATATATTAGACTGGAATAGTATTTTCAACAAATTCTCTAGAGAATTCTTCAGCAATTCTTTCACCCTCCCGTATCCACAGTTCCCTCCTAATATAGATAAGATTCCATGACCCACCATTATAATCACTCTCATATATATGCCTTTAATGTATTTGCTCCTCTCATCTTATTGAATGTGCCTGACAATTAATGAATCCTCAACAATATCCAGTTCTCTTTCTACTCTATGGCTGTCCATCCCCTGTGACTTCAAGGAGTTGGAGAAGGCACACACAAGAGCTGTCTGTAATTCATAAGCCAGGCTGCTACCTTGCTTTCCTATACATTTCCCTAGTCCTTTCCCTCTTTTTTCTTGTTATCTGTGCTTCTGAAACTTAGGTGTATAACAACTCCCCACAGACTTAAGTAAAATGTAAGTTCTGATTCAAGAGCTTGGGAGTGAGGCTTGAGATTCTGTATTTCTAACCAGCTCCAAGGCGATGCTCCTATTAGGGGACCACATAGTGAGTAATATTTCCTAATGGAAAATTTGCCCTTTCTCCTTTTTTCTAATACCCTAAACACATCCTCTTCATCCTCCCTTTCAATTGGTAGTTTCTAACTGTGAAAAAATTTGGGGGGGGAGGGGGGACCCCATCAACATATCTTCCACTCTACATCTAGATTCCACATCAAAGTAATTTTACACATAAGAGTAAGTACTTTATCCATCCTGAACCACTATAAGCTTGATATTATTCATGTTCTAAATCTTTAAAAGATGTAACTTTTAACTTTCCTATCATTGGAACATAAGTCAATCACTGCTAGTGCTTCATTTATTTACTTAATAGCAAAATTTCTGGAAAAACTTGTAAATAGTCAGTCTCTAACATCTCTCCTCCTTATTTTAATATTCTATATCTCTAATATCTCTCCTATTTTCTCTTAGTGTCACTCAAACCAGAGTCCCACTACTTCACTAAAACAGATTTTGTTAAGACCTTCCACACTTCTAAATCCATTAGTTTGTTCATAAACTTCATCTTACTTGATACTTTTTATCAAGTGGTTTTTGTTTTGTTTGTTTGTTGGAGGGAACATACGCTCTCATTTGGCTTAGACTTCATTACTGTCGTTGCTGTTGTTAAGTGCCATTGATAGCAACCCTATATAGGGTTTCCAAGAAGCAGCTGGTGAGCTTGAACCGCCATCCATGCAGTTCAAACTGACTTAGCAGTGCAGCGCATTAAACCACAGCAACACACCAGGACACCCTTATTACCTTGCCCTCAAATAGTTAAAATGTCCCAAAGCCCATTCCTCAGATTTCTTTTTTCTTTCTATCTATATTTAGATTTCCAAATTTTTTTCATATTATAGGAAGCAGAGAAAATATGTGTATAGCATACTAGCGTTAACAGAAGAGACATCTTGGTGGCCAAAGGGGACCAAAGTCTGGGTTCCACCTTCAGGACCCCCCTCCCTGAGGGCTCAGGAGAGCAGTAAGTTGGCAAAGAGTTGCCATATTGGTTGTGAAGGCCTGCTAAATTGGTGATAATACTTGCTGTTGAATGAAAAAATGGAGTTTGAGAGGACAGACATTAAGGTTTAAAAAAAATCAAGCTGTAGATGTAGAGATTAAAAAAGGAGTGTTTTATTAAATAAATTAAAGGTTAATTGATTATAAGATCCAAAAATAGGTAAAAAGTTAATAGCTAAAAACATATTGTTTTTGTTGAAAAGATCTTAAGTGGTATTTAAATGAAAGTGAATTGTTATTGTTGTTAAGAGCCATGAAGTCAGTTCTGACTCATAGTGATCCTATATAGAGTTTTCAAGGAGTCGCTCGTGGGTCTGAACCACCAAACTTGGTGTTAAAAGTCCAGTGCTTATCCTACAGTGCCATACCAGGACTCCAAAAAATGAACTAGATATATATTTATTAATGTTATTGTTGTTGTTAAGTGCCGTCGAGTCGGTTCCGACCCATAGGGACCTTGTATAAGGTTTCCGAGGAGCAGCTGGTGAGCTTGAACTACCAACCTTGCAGTTCAAAAGGCTTTACAGCGCCGCCACACCAGAACGCCATATATTTATTAATAGGAGTAGATTAATTTTCCTGGAAAATGCATCATTATCCTCAAGCTGGAAAAATGGAAATTGAATTTTAAACCTTGAAATAGCTAATATCACATCTCAATTCTGTCCTATGCTGTGCATTATTGAACAAGGCAATTAATCTCTCTGGTCCTCAGTATTATTGTGAATAATAATAATAAAAGAATTAAACAGATAAAGAAAAGTATGATAAATAAATTCTAGATGCACATGTTCCTTCTTATTCCTTTCAGACCCCGCCTGCAGCCCACCAATTCACAGCTCGTTAGCACTTCTCCTAGAGCAGGACTATACATTGATATTTTAACTTTAACTGTTGTTAGTGTCTTTGAGTAAGCTCAACTCATAGAGACCTGACTGATATAAGGTTTCCAAGGAGCAGTTGATGAGTTTGAACAGGCTGACTGAACTTGCTGTTCAAACTAACCTTGCACTCAATTATTCGGTAGCACCACACAAGAACTCCTTAATTCTGCTAGATAATATTTTAACTCTAACTAGTACATTTTCCTTTGCCTGAGAACAAGAAGCAATTTCAGTGTTCTGTAGGGCGATCGCTGAAGAAACAGCGCCATCTGCTGTAACACAACAGCAATCCTGAGTTTAACTCCACCTGACTTGCTCCCATACATAAAACTTACATAGATCCAAACCAATGTGTAAGATCTGAGGCATTTAATGGCTTTGCTTAGAATATTTCAATAGTTATAATTATGATGATAATTATGTTCTGTGTGTAACATTAGAACTTTCAGACCATAGCCGAGAACACCCACCAGATGTAACATCATGGTCTATTCCTTCCACAGAGATGGTTGCGTTGGCGATTGGGTTACCTTGAAGGTCTCGGACAAATCCTTTAACTCCACGGTGTATCTGCAAAGGCCAAAACAATCAGAAAGTTCATATTAAAAATGACCCAAAACATGTTTCATACCAAGGGTCTCCTTATTTTCTAGCAAAATAATAGATCCCCACTGTTTATGAATCATAACAAGCTCAAAACATCCACGTGCATGTTTTGTTTTTTCTCAATAATAAATGAGAAATAATCCTATGAAAATGTATGTTTTGTTCTGAATCAAAGAATTTTAAGTGTCTTTTGAGCCATTAAAAACAAAATTAAGAAAAAGCTATCGTCATATTTAAAAGTTCTAGTCATCAACACATTTCATTACTTTTGCTCTCTTTTAAACGTGGTCATCTGTGTATACCTTATGTGACCACTATTAGTTAACAGGAATATTGCGTTACAGTCCTTAAAAATTGTTGATTCTGAATAAAAGAATATATCCTCTACTATTGCATTTAAGCCCATTGACAGTATTATTTTGACTGAAAATAAGTAGCATGAAAGATCAGCAAACTCACAACTAAAAACTGGATTCTAATTTAGAGAAAGAATTGGAATTGAGAATCATTCATTTGAATTAAGTTGTGATCATCAATGCAAACTAAGTAAAAAACAGTTTTCCTTAATTTTGCAACTGTAATGCAAGGAAAGTAACATGTGTTTGAACTAGCAGTCATATTTTAATCTGGTCTTTCTCAGATTAAACTGTTCCATACAGCTTCCAGGATATCAAATACTTAACAAAATATACCCTGACTTCCCAAATGCTCACGTCGCTTCTCATCCTAGAAAATGAATTTTCTTTTGCAATTGATGATAATCCAGGATTTCCCCAAGGAAGGTAGAATAAATATAATTTTTTTTTTTCTGAATGGTAAAAAACTCTTTATGTTGTTAATGATAATGACAATTATTTTTGCCAAGTAGCATAATAAGGAAAGAACAAATACATAATTGTTAGAAATGAATCCCGATGTCGCATAAAAGACACTCGGTGAGACTAAATTACCTTGGCAAAGTAAAACTTACTCTTGCAAGAGGGTGTGTGCGCATAGCCGTACATACACGAACAGGCCAGCGAGCACACCGAGTGATCAGTCCACTAGGGTTTTTAATCCTTGACGCGAGTCTCAAGGCTGTGTCTCACCCTATTGGCTAGGGTTTTGACCGCACAATCTATTCCCTTACTCGGTTGGCTAGTTCAAATTTTTAAGGGGCACATTCCTACTTTAGGAAAAGAAGAGAGGGGTCAGTCTTTGCTCCAGGAAGTAGTTTAAGGAAAAAGAAAGTTATCATAAATTCCTTACTCCAGGAAGTGGTTTAAAGAAAAAGAAAGTGACCATAAATTCTTTACTCACTTCAGGAAGTAACAAAAGAAAAAGAGAGAGATCATAAAGTCTTTACTTCAGGAAATAAAAAAGTTACCCGAATATAATAAACAGGATTATAATTTTTTTCCCACATTTTGAAAACATTTGTTGTTGTTGTTAGGTGCCATCGAGCTCGTACCGACCCATAGTAACCATATGCACAGCAGAACGAAACACTGCACAATCGTGGGCCAACCTCACTACTGTTGAAATGAAAACATTTAGGGTCTAGTATTTCTTTGCCTTTTCCCTACAACTTATCTTTGAATTAGCCAACCAAAATTGTAAGAAATTGGAATTTAACTACTCAAGACAGGAAATTTTTGGTTTCCAAATTAAATTCACATTTTGAAAGAGCAGTTGCAGGTCAGAATTATAGTGGAGAGGAGTAAGAGGGATATGCCAAGAGATGACACACAATAAAGAACTAGAGATAAAACAGAACTTTTTAAAATTCTTAACATGAGGACTGCACAAAGCAATTTTACACATGAGTTATTTACAGACAAGAGTAAGCACTTTATCCATTTTGAGCCACTATAATCTTGATATTATTCATGTTATAAATCTTAGCTGTAAGTTTTAGCTTTCCTGTCATTGGATCAAAAGCCAATCACTGCAAAACATATAATTTGCCTATATTAGGCACAAATATATGCAGTTAATATTCATGACTTTACTCTTTTGTACTTACTTCTCAGGTACAAGGCTTACCTAATAAAGCTTAGCAAATAATGTAAGTAAATGTCCATCTCTGATATGCCAATTATAGATCATAACTTCTCTCCTTGGAATGATTTTACTATAGTAATAAATCTCAATGGAAATATTATGTTAAACAATCCCATAAGTGTGCAGACTGGAAAACACTGCTGGTGTAACTTTTACAAACAAAATCATAGAAGCTCAAATTTCACTCATGACTGGAAAAGCTGTTTTACTATGATTGTCCTTCTTACAGTGACCTCTCCCCAGATTCCTGGACTGTTGTATAAAAATAGTGCTCAAATCCTCATGTACTTAAATGTCAGTGTAACACTGTGAGATAAAGTACTGTACTACAAGGTTGGCAGTTCAAACTCACCAGCTGCTCCTTGGAAACCCTATACAGGGTCACTGTGAGTCAGAACAGACTCCGTGGCATTTAACAACTATAACAACAGGGAGTCTGCTGAAATGGAGTCTCTCTGGTCCTGACCTGCAGGGAATGTGATTCAATGGTGGAGCAGGAAACTGCATTTTATCAAGAACTCTAGATAACTGTGATGCAGGTGCTCATGAAAAATTCTTTAAGAAGCACCACACTGTTCTCAAGCTATCCTGAATGGAGGCTCTTCTCCTTACCAAACTATTTACACTCAGTGCCTTTACAATTCTATCTTCTGCAAACATCTGTTTTTTTTAAACTCTGTAAGAGGTTTCCTCTCAACAAATTACAGAAGTAGATTTCCTAATCACCTATTTTCTATGAGTTGTAAAGGAGACATGTTTTTTCAGACCCAGGTGTTTATTACTAATCAGTGCTCTTATTCTACATCTTTGTCATGAAAACAATGATAACACTGAACTCCTGGCAGTCTTCATTGATCTTTCGTCCATTTTTCATTCTATAAGGCAACCTCTGTTGTTGTTGTTGTGAAGCGCCATCAAGCTGGTTCCGGCCCATAGCGACCCTGTATAGGGTTTCCAAGGAACGACTGGTGAGTTTGAACTGCAGACCTCGCAGTTCAAACAGCTTTGCAGTCTGATGCATTAAACCACATCACCACACCAGGACTTTAGAAACTCATAAATACCACTACAAACACTTCGACACAGATGCCAATTCCCATCTGAAATGGCAGAAACCAGATCATGTTATGCGGTCCCTTTTCTTTTAGCTTATCTCTATATAATTGGTCTATGAACATAAGTAAAAAAGTATTGCTACAAAATTTTAGCAACATTTCATAAACAGAAATATCAAAATGTGAAGCTACTGTTTCTTACTATATCCCTCACCTAGGTCTATACACTTCTGAAGGTACATGTCTCTAGCCCTTCTCTGAAGAATTCTACATTTTTCAATTTATACCATGTCAAAACGGTAGCTTTGGCATCCTCAAGAGACTCAAATTATGTCCCTTTTAAATATTTCTTGAGTTTGGGGAACAAAAAAATGTCTGAAGGGGCAATATCTGGGGTCGGAGTAGATGAGGTAAGGTTTCCCAATGAAATTCTCATAGAACAGCCCTTGCTGGCCCTGTGATGACCAAAAGTGGTTAGGTGCCAAAAAAGTACTAGGATTGCCTTTGCTTCAAAGTGAATGAAAATAAGATTCCACCTCATTCTTCAAAACTCTCCAACTCAATTAGTTCATAGTGAATATTCATGACCACAACACCTATGAAAAAAGGAAAACCTGATTGAACCATTATTACCATCTGTTTTCCAAATGTGATACTTCACTCTAGGTAAAATGGACCCATCTGGACTGGTCTCCTTACTTTCATACATCACCTTTAAATAACAATCAAACTCCTGTTTCCTGCTGGAGACTGTGTTTACCTGTTCAAGGTAGCTAATGAGGGCGTTTTTGTTATCCTCCCAGTAGCGCTTCAGAGTCTCTTCAGGTGGGAACTTTTCACAGCTAAGTTCCACAGTGATCTCAAAACAGTTGCTGCTGAGGTAATTAAAGTCTTGCATTCCTGCCAAAGCACCAAATGGAAAATCAAAATGTGCATGTGATGACTAAAACTCTACATGGGCCACTCTACAGAACTGAACACCAAATAAAAGAGCAAAAACCAACCAAACGCATTTTGGGGAGCCTGTGGAGACACGGTGAGCAAGGCATTGGAGTCTGGTCAAACCTAAAAATTGCTTCATGAGAAAAAGATGAGGCAGTCTATTGCTGTAAAGATTTATCTTGGAAACCCTATTTAGGGTTGTTTTGAGTTGTAATCCACTTGAAGGCAGTCCCTGGGTGGTACACTCAGCAGGTAATCAAAAGATTAGGATTTTGAATCTACCCAGAGACAAAAAAAAGAAAGGTATGGTGATTTACTTCTAAAAAACCATCCATTGTAAACCCTAGGAATCACAGTTCTGCTCTGAAAACCAGGAACTCACAAGTCAACTCAAGGGCAACTGTTTTGGGTTGGTAGGAAACTACAAGGAAACTCACCAACTGTAGGTGTCTAACAATATACTTGGAAGATTGTTATTATCATAAAAACACAAACTCTCTAAGGTTCTTATGTGACCCTTGAACTTAGTGTCTTGCTGCTGTAGGATGATAAAACTGACATCAGTCAAGTTACACATTGCTGGAATGAGATTCAAAGAAGACAATGAGGTACAGGACTGTTGGGGCAGAAGTGTCCATAGACAGGGAGTGCCTATCACTTATCTGGGACTCCTCTCTTTCCAGCTGGCTGCAACTTGGTGATTCCAACGGAAACTAGGGATTGTTAAATCACTGCTATGGGGCACAGCTGTCCTGACTATAAACCATTCAGTATCCCCTTGTTTTATTCAAATGATTGACTCTTGGTCTATGTTAGAGGTAGGACTTCAGGTCTGCAAGCCTGCAAAATCATTTGGTATGGCCCTGCCAAGGCAACCACGGTTACTGCCATCACATTTGTTGTTGTTGTTAAGTGCTGTC
>NW_006408584.1:16577186-16578967 GCF_000296735.1 Chrysochloris asiatica
TTCTTGATCATATACTATCTCTTTAAATAGTTGAACATCATCCTTTTGTTGTTGTTGTTTTGGTACAGTGACTCAGTGTATTCCTTCCAACTTCTTTTGATAATTTCTGCATTATTCATTTTACCCATAAAATCATTCATTATTACAAGTTGAGGTTTGAATTTTTTCGTCAGTGCTTTCAGCTTGAGAAATGCTAGTGAGTGATCCTCCCTTTTAGTTTTCTAACTCCAGGTATTTTCAAGTTTCATTATAGTACTTGAGTTTGTCTTCTCAACCTGCCCTTTGAAATTTTTTGCTCAGCTCTTTTACTTACTATTTTTCCATTTGCTTTAGCATCTCTACATTGGAAAGCAAGTTCTAAAGTCTCTTCGGACATCCATTTTTGTCTTTTCCTTTTTTTTTTTTTTTTTAACCTCTTAATGACCTCTTGCTTTCTTCCTGTATGATGTTCTTGATGTCTTCCTACTCTTTTGTCATTCGAGTCCAATGCATCAAATCTATTTTTGAGATGATCTCTAAATTCAGGTGGGATATATTCAAGGTCAGATTTTGGCTCTTGTTTTCATTTTCTTCAGCTTCAGCCTGAACTTTCATATGAGCCATTGATGGTCTGTTCCACAATCTGCCCCTGGCCTTGTTTTGGTTGATGATATGAAGCTTTTCCACCATCAATTTCCACAGATGTAGTCAATGTGATTTCTGTGTACTCCATCTGGTACAGTCCATGTGTATAGTTGCCTTTTATGTTGTTTAAAAGAGGTGTTTTCAATGAAGAAGTCAGTGGTCTTGTAAAATTCTATCATGAACTCTCCAGTATACTTTCTATTGCCAAAGCTATATTTTCCAACTATTGATCCTTCCCTTTGTAATTCAATCTCCAGTAAGTATCAATACATCTTGATTGCATGTTTGATCCATTTCAAACTGAAGAAATTGGTAGAAATCTTCAATTTCATCAACACTGGCTTTAGTAGTTGGTGTATAAATTTGGAATAATAATTGTACTAATTGGTCTTCCATGTAGGAATATGGACATTATCCTATCACAAACAGGATTATACTTCAAGATAGGTCTTGAAATCTTCATTTTGTTGATTAATGCAATGCAATTCCTCTTCATTTTGTTATTCACAACATAGTATACCATATAACTGTCAGGTTCAAAATTGACCATACCAGTTCACTGTAGCTCACTAATGCCTAGGATATTGATGTTTTTGCATTCCAATTCATTTTTGACAACTTCCAATTTTCCTAGATTCAAACTTCATAATTCCATATTCCAATTATTATTGGATATTTACAGCCATTTCTCCTCACTTTGAGTTGTGCCCCATCAGCAAATGAAAGTCCCGAAAGCTTTACTCAATCTAAATCATCACAGTCAACTCTACTTTGAGTAGGCAGCTCTTCCCCAGTCGTATTCTGAGTGCCTTCCAGCCTGAGGGGCTCATTTTCTAGCACTGACAATATTCTGGTGCTCTTCATCATGTTTCAATATTCAATATTCTGATGTATATGACAGTGTTCCACTGCTATTCATAAGGTTTTCACTGGCTAAACATTCAGAAGCAGTCAGCCTCTCCTTCCTAATCTGTCTTCATCTGGAAGATCAGCTGACACCTGTCCACTGTGGGTGTACTCTGTTGTTGTTTTTATGTGCCGTGGAGTCAGTTCTGACTCATAGTGACCCTGTACACAGTTTCTGAAGCTGTAAATCTTTACGGGAGCAGAAAGCCTCATCTTTCTCCCATGGAACAGCTGGTAGTTTCAAACTGCTG
>NW_006408584.1:16580552-16598530 GCF_000296735.1 Chrysochloris asiatica
GCTACCAGAGCTGATTACTACAGTAGTGACTGTAAACTAAAGATTACACTTTAAATAGTCCCTATTAACCCCTATTTTTAAAAAGGTGTGCCAAACAAAATATGCTAAAGGTCAAAGCATTCAAATTCACTACCATCTAACTGATTCCAACTCATATGTACCCTATATGGTGTTTCTGAGACTGGAAGCCTTTACAAGAACAGAAAGTCTCTCATCTTTGTCCTGTGAAGTGGCTGGTAGGCTTGAACTGCCAACCTTAGGGTTAGCAGCCCAGTGCTTATCCAACAGCACCACCAGGCTAAACTATATATTATCCACTGTTGTTGTTGTTGTTAAGTGCCATTCAGTCAGTTCCTACTCATAGTGACCCTATATAGGATTTCTGTGGAGCGGCTAGTGAGTTTGAACTGCCAACCTTACAGCTCAAATCAACCTTGTAATCCAGTGCTTATCCTATAGTGCCACACCAGAACTCCACATTATCCTACAGTAAAAGCATATAACATATAATAAATAGACTTACCTTTATTCCCTAAGGCCAGAATTTGTAGCCTATAGTATTCAATTTATATTTCCCATTGGGTGTTTTTAGTTCTTTTCTTTTATCTCTTTAGTTAGCAGGGCATCAAATCAGAATGAACCAGTTTGAAGTACAGAAGCTAAGAATTTTTATTTCCCCCTAGATATACTGAATCTGAATCTACATTTTAACAACATTCCCAGGTTATTCTTATGTAATAGAATGCAAATTCTCAGCAGGGAGTCAAACTGGAATGAACTGGTTTAAAGCCCTGGTTAGCACTGAGTCAAAATCAACAATCCAACCAAAAGATTATGGTAATTAATTCATGTACAAAACTAATTATAATGGAAGAACTATCTGTTCATTCTATTTATTAATGACTTCTTGTTGTTGTTGTTAGATGCCATCTAGTAGGGTACCAACTCATAGCAGACTTAGGCACAACAGAACAAAACACTGCCTAATCCTGGGCCAACCTCACTATTGTTGCCATGCTTGAGTCCATTGATGCTGCCACTTTGCCAATATATCTCACTGGGGATCTTCCTCTTTTTTTCTGACCCTCCACCTTACCAAACATGATATCCTTCTCCAGCAACTGGTCCCTCTGACAATATGCATTAATGATTTAAGAGGATTAAAAATTCTCTAAAAATAAGTAACTCTCTAGATATAAATGGTAATTTTAAGTCACTATTATGTATGGTAAACTACCAGCTGCTCTGCGGGAGAAAGATGAGGCTTTCTACTCCCGTAAGGATTAACACCCTTGGAAACCCTGTACAGGGTCGCTATGGGTCAGAACCGACTCGACGGCACTTAACAACAACAACAACAACAATTATATATGGTACTGTAGTACAGCACTGCAATGTCAGTTTGAACCACAAGGTTGGTGGTTTGGTGGTTCAATGTCACCAGCCACTCCTCAGAACCTCTATACAGGGTCACTGTGGGTTAAATGTGGGATGACATCAAGTACATCATACAGAAAGAAAACAAAGGGTCATTCAGAATACAACACAGAAAGAAAATACCAAAATGGATGTCAGAAGAGACTCTGAAACTTGCTCTCCAGCATACAGATGCTAGAGTAACTGGAAGAAATGAGGAGGTAAAAGAACTGAACAGAAAATTTCAAAAAAGCAGCTTGAGAAGACAAAGTTAAATATTATAATTAAACGTGCAAAGACGTGGAGTAAGAAAACCAAAAGGAAATAATACACTCAGCACTTCTCAGGCTGAGGGAACTGAAGAAAAAACTCAAACCTTGACTTGAAACATTGATGGATTCGACAAGCAATATATTGAATGATGCCAAAAGCATCAAACGAAGATGGAAGGAATTATACATAGAGTCACTGTACCAAAAACAAATGGTTGAGTTCAACCATTTCAAGAAGTAGCATATGATCAAAAGCCAATGATACTGAAGCAAGGCATTCAAGGTGCATTGAAGGCATTGGCAAAGAACAAGGTACAGGGAATAGACGGAATATAAATCGAAACCTTTCAACAAACTGATGCAGCACTGTAGGCACTCACTCATCTATGCCAAGAAATTTGGGAGACAACTACCTGGACAACTGGCTGAAGATATTCATGTTTGTGTCCATTCCAAAGAGAGGTGACCCAATAGAATGTGGAAATCATCGGACAATATCATTGATATCACATGCAAGCACAATTTTGCTAAAGATAATACAAAAACAGCGGCAACCATACATTGACAAGGAACTTCCAGAGGATCAAGCTAGATTCAGAAGAAGATGTGTGTGGCAGAGTTGTATTCTTTCACCATACTTATTCAATCTGTATGCTGAGCACATAATCCAAGAAGCAGGATTATATCAAGAAAAGGGTGGCATCAGTATTGGAGGAAAACTCATTAACAATCTGTGGTATGCAAATGATATAGAGTTCCTTGCTTAAAGCAAAGAAAACTTAATATGCTTGGTGATGAAGATCAAAGACCACAGCTTTTGGTATGGGTTGCACCTCAATGTAAGGAAAACAAAAATCCTCACCATTAGACTAATAAACAACATCTATATAAATGAGAAAAGATTAAAGTTGTCAAAGACTTCATTTTGCTTGGATCAAGTATCAACACTCAAGGAAACAGCAGTCAAGAAGTCAAACAACGTATTGCATTGGCCAAATCTGCTACAAGAGACCTCTTTAAATTGTTCAAGAGCAAAAATGTCAGTTTGAAGACTAATGTACACCCCAGATCCAAGCCATGGTATTATCAATAACTTCATGTGCATGTGACAATTGGACAGTGAATAAGGAAGGTCACAGAAAAATTGATGCATTTGAGTTATGGTGTTGGAAGAGAATAATAAAAGTACCATGGACTGCCAAAAGAACAAACCATTCTGTGTTGTAATAAGTACTGCCCAAATGCTCATTAGAAGCCAGGATTGTCACACTTTGTCTCTCATACCTCAGACATATTATCAGGAGAGACCAGTCCCTGAGAAGGGTATCATGTTTGATGCAGTGGAGGGTCAGAGAAAGAGGGGAAGGCTCCCAAAAAGATGAACTGGCACGGTGGCAACAGCAGTAGACTTAAATGTAGCAACGGTTGTGAGGTTGACACAGGACTGAGCAGTGTTTCATTCTGTTGTGCTTAGGATCACTAGGAGTCAGAGCCTACTTTATGGCACCAGCCAACAACAACAACGTGAGATGGACCTGACTCTATAGCACTTAACAACAACGATATTATGTTATTGGAAGTGCTATGGTTCTGTAGAATAAGCACTGCACTGCTATCTACAAGGTCAGCAGTTCAAGTCCACCAGTTGTCCCCAGAAGATAGATGAGGCTTTCTGCTCCTATTAAGATTTACAGTCTCTGGCTTACAAGCTTTCAAGAGGGAGCCTAGATCCAGGGGGCACGGAGGAAGGTAGAATCTCCACAGAGTAGTATTCAATCTGTCTGGGCGGGACGGATGAATTATTCACTATTGTACCACTCATGTGGTACAATAGTGAATAATTACTATCAGGACTGACTGTGAGGGTTGGAAATGTAAAGGTAGACATTTTGTAGCAAAAGGAGGGGCATGGTTGACTTTGCAGTTCAGGAGCACAGGGCCATGGAGCCATCAAGGGAAAAGAGCAGAGTTCAGGACCTTACCTAGAGAGCCAGTGACACCAGAGATGGAGGCAGTGACGATGATGTGGAGAGATGGAGCAGCTGGGAACTCTAGACTCAGAGCGGGAGAGGGGCTGTGTGCTGACGACCGGGGGGCAGGCTTGTGGGGTGTACCATTTGGTTGGTTGAGGATGCATGGAGGGGATTGTAACCATGGCAATGTAATGATATACAACAGGATGAATGTAAAGCTGATGTTCTCCCATGTAAACTATCACATAATTCACAATAAAACATTTTTTAAAAAAGATTTACAGTCTCAGAAACCTCATGCATTGTTACTATGCATCAGAACCAACTCCACAGTATTTAACAACAATTACATTATCAGAGGGAGAAATGGAAACCCACCTCCTGGTACACTGTACCAAGCACCACCATTGGTTGTCCCATCTACAAAGCTGCTGTCATCATCATTCTTGCGGCATGGAGGTCGATTGGGGTCAGACATCGCTGGGTTAAAAGATGAGTATGCTCGAGCCAAGCTTTGGAAAACAACATCATCTGGGCAGGAGCTGTATTCATGAGCACTACCTAGAAAATAAATTCACCAAGATTAAAGAAATAGACCAAAAAGCACTGTATGTTTTCTGAATCATGATTCCGTTTTTAGCTCTTGTTTATATATTTCTTATCTGTATCATTATGGGACAGGGATTAAGATTTAAGTATCAACGACTTGAAATAACTGCCATTCCTAATGGAAGTGGAAATTAGGTAGAATACACATTCCACTTATGAATTTAAAGATTCACAAGAAGAGATGGTAAGCTGTGTACATCAGATCTGGAGAAACAGCATGGCGTTTCCTGCTGTAAAACTTTCTAATTAAGATAATGCACTTATACCATCCTCATAGCCACTACACACTGCTCTCATACTTACCAGTTTGTGCTTCTAGAACATTCTTTAAAGCTTCTATGAGTGTTTCGAAAATAAATCATACACATTTTTGCTGTATTCTTACCCAGAGATAATAAATATGTAAGAACTTTACATTTTCCGGCTATCAATAAAAATCCCACTTAAAAACTATGATTAAAAAAAAAAAATCTCTAAATGTATTTAACAATGATTTCACCAAAGACTTTGTTTCAAAACTCAGTTTTCAATAATATCTAAAATTATCATCCTTTTGTTTACAAAGATCTGAGTCTTCCAAAACCCCTGAGAATGGATCCAAAGCAGGAGGTTTCTTAAAGCAACAAAAAGTAAGTTGAAAACTTACATCTGGTTAAAAACTCTCGTCTGCTTTGCCTGACCTTAATTAAAACATTAGAGAAGTCAAGCGCTCCTCCCCTTGCATGGTGCCCCAGAAAAGGTTTCAATTGCAAACACACATGTAGAGATCCAAGCAGACCTGGGTCGAGCACCAAAATGCTGCCTCCATTTTAATCCACTTTGCAAACCACCAATCATTTTCGTAGTCTGTCCAGTTACCAGGGCCCAGGAATTACCCATGTTTATGACCTCTTTTTACTCTTTCTCTTATCTATTAGTGGCCTACATAAATATTCTGTTAAAATTATGCTTCCCTTCAACTAAGCATATGAAAAATTTACAGCCTTTTTCTGTCAAATAGATATTCTAATGCCATATAAAAGAGATTTTACTGTTAAATATACATGTTTCTACAGGAAGTATTACTTAGTGACCAAATTTCTTTCAAGAAGGAAGACAGAAATCATTCTATAAGTCCTTGCATAATACCTGTAAACTAGAGCCAATCACAGGGCAGGAAGAACACCTACCAGTCCGTGTCTCATCATATGGATAATTGGCAACAAGGTCTCCTCCATGGAGATTGGCAGAGAGAGCAAAAGGAATATCCATAATCCAGTGAATGACAGCCTTGGTCTCAGGAGCCAGCTATATTAAAGATGAGAGATTAAAAGGAGCATATGCTTTATAATCACTTTAAAAGACAAAAAAGGCATAGGAATGGTAAACCAAACAAACAAAACACCAGACAGTGGTCAGATTTTTTGTGGTCTGCCATTTTTTTTCTGTGACTTGGAAACCAGCATGCAAATAAATCGCTTACAAATTTAGGGACATCTCCAGATATTTCGTGGTTTACATATCTTTGTTAATAACAGATGAAGAGAAGAGAAGAGAAGAAAATAGTTAAAGCACAGAACAGGATTTTTCCTGTATAGTGGTTCAACATTGTTCTAGAAACATGTGGCAGATTTCCTCCCTGGTTCTGCTTACTATTTCTCCAAGTTTCTTCAGCTACTCACTTCAAACATTATCTGATGAAAGAATATTAGACTGGGTTTAAGATTTGTCTATAAAATATCAATTTACTTTAGGATAACCATATTAAGTTTTAAAATAAAGCAAAACTTTAAGGAATTCATGTTAAGTCTTTTGAATGATTCATAACCTCTCATATTTTGGAAGTAAAACAAAGGAGAAAAGAATTATCTGGAGCCAAAACCTTGATACTTTATATCATGAGTTTTTAAAAGTAACTAGTAAGACTCCCAAGTATCTCTTTTACTGGAGATCAGATCCTTGCTTTTTTTTTTTTTTTTACAGAAAATCTAGTACAACGAGGAGGAGTTGATGGTTATAATAAGATCTTGAATTTGTACATTTCTATTCAATTTATGATTAACTATTTATGTGTACTATATTACATGTACTATTTTATCAAACTTCACATTCCCATTCTATATGATAATTTTAGATATCTTTCATAGGGAAGAATCCACAAATCAGGTAAACATGTACAAATTCACATTCAAGATTTAAATTCAATCTATGAAATCATTAAGCTCATGTTAGTTTTAGTACATTAGCTTTACTAATATCTATTAATTCTTATTTTTCATTTGTACTACTCATAATTGTATAAAAGTATGATTTACAATAGAGCTTTTTTTTATTATTTGGTTGATTGATTTGATTCTCATTACCAAAATAAAAACACCACACCACTCATCTGTCAGTTTGTCTTACTATGGTGGCTTATGTGTTGCTGTGATGTTGGAAGCTATGCCACTGGTATTTTAAATAAAAGCAGGGTATTTAAAATACTCTGGTGGACAGGTTTCAGTGGAGCGAGCTTCCAGACTAAGACAGACTAGGAAGAAAATGACACTCAGATGACTTCTGACTGGCTAGCCACTGAAAATCTTATGACTAACAGTGGGACATTTTCAGGATCGGGCAGTGTTTCATTCTGTTGTGCATAGGGTCGCTATGAGTTGGTACCGACTCGATGGCACCTAACAACAACCACAAAGCAATAAGGTAGGGAGGGGACTCATCTTCCAATACTCTATTCTGTGATACTATTCTGTTGGGATCCATAGGGTTTTCTTCAGCTAATTTTGAGCAGTATATTACCAGGCCTCTCTTCCTACATTGTCTTAGTCTGGAAATTCCACTGAAAACCTGTCTACTATGGGTGACCCCCATTGATAACTGAAATGCCAAAGGTATCTTGCAAACAGTTAGGCCTTTGCCTATGAACTGACAACTTGGCAGTTTGAACCCCCTAGAAGCACCTCAGAAGAGAGACCTGGTGATCTGCTTCTGAAAGGTTACAGCCTTGAAAACTCTATGGAGTAGTGTACTCTGCCCACATGGGGCCACCCTCAGTCAAGAGTGATTGTACAGCAATTAAAAACAGCAACAAGCTTCCAGTGCCACAGCACAGTGCAAGCCACAAGGGACACCAAACTGACAGACAGGCTGAGGTGACGCTATATATAAGATTTAGTCTATTGTTAGTTTTCATACATTAATGCTAATACACATGTCACTAGTATGTTTGAAAATAAGCAAATAAATTCTGTAATTTGATAAATTAATTCAATTTTTCTCTTTATTAGTCTTTTAGGCTAACTAGATTCTGAAGTACTATAATTACACATTTAAATATCCTTAGAGAAGACTCTTGATGCTCTAGGATAGCACTGGACTGCTAATCACAAGGCTGGTAGCTCAAACCCACCAGTCACTCTTTGGAAACTCTATACGGGGTCTTGATGAGTTGGAACTGATTCAACAGTACTTAACAACAAGAATCTATAGCTAATGTGACCTATCTGTAAAACTTCTATTTAAAGACTATGTTGTTGTTGTTGTTATGTGCCGTGGAGTCAGTTCCGACTCATAGCGACACTACAGAGTTTCCAGGCTGTAAATCTTTACGGGAGCAGAAAGCCTCATTTTTCTCCCACGGAACAGCTGGTAGTGTCGAACTGCTGACCCTGAGGTTAGCAGCCCGATTTGTAACCACTACGCTACCAGAACTCCTTTTTTTAAAAGACTATACATGTGTTGTTAAGTGCCGTGGAGTCGGTTCCTACCCATGGCGACCCTGTACAGGGTTTCCGAGGCTGTAAATCTTTACGGGAGCAGAACGCCTCATCTTTCTCCCGTGGAGCAGCTGGTAGTTTCGAACTGCTGGCCTTAAGGTTCACAGCCTGATTCGTAACCACTACGCTACCAGAGCTCCTTACATACAGCTAAATTTTATGCTTTATAATAAGATGTCTTTGGCTCTCAAAATATCTATATTTATTTAAAAGCTGTGTTTATTTAACTTTCTTCACAATTCTAGTTGTTATAAACAAGAATAAATTTAATATAATTACTTCTATTAATTTTAATCTACTCTGCTTTCAAGTAATCATCCCAAGCCTCCTATATTGAGCCCAGATATGAAGATTGTGTGCCATAATGGCTAGCCTACAATTTTATGTACCACCATGACTAAGCTACAGTTCTCAGTGGTCGGGCTAGGTAACTGGATTGATTGTTGCTCCATAATGCAATGTAATGTTGTATAATTACACTCCATCCAATAGCTTCATATGCATGTAAAGTTGGACAATGAATAAGGTAGACCAGGAATGAATTGATGCATTTGAGTTATGGTGTTGGAGAAGAATATTAAAAGTACCATGGACTTCTAGATGAACAAAGACAATCTATAAGTATAACCAGAATGCTCCTTGGAAACCAAGATGGTAAGACTTTGTCTCTCATACTTCAGACATATTATCAGGAGGGACCAGTCCCTGGAGAAAGACAAAGTGGAGGTAAAGTGGAGGGTCAACAACAAAAAAAGGAAGACCCCCAACAAGATAGACTGGCACAATGGCAGCAGCAATGAACTAACGCTTAACAACAATTGTGAGGATGGCACAGGTCTAGACAGTGTTTTGTTCTGTCATGCATAAGGTCACTATGAGTTGGAATCAACTCGATGGCACCTAACACACATATAATGATGTGATCTGATGTGATCAATTAAGCAGTTAAAAGAGGAGTTTCCTTAGGGGAATATAGTTTCTTATATTCCTCCAGAATATATATGCTTAATAGTATTAATAAAATGCATATTATATGCCTCAGAGGGGAGTGCAGTATCTATAGGACAAACACCAGACTACAAACCACAAGGTCAGTGGTTCAAGACCATCAGCTGCTCCATGGGAGAAAGATAAGGCTTTCTGTTCCTGAAAAGATACACAGCCTGTACAGGATGGCTATGAGTTGGAACCAACTGGGTGGTACTTAACAACAACAACAACAAATACTCCTCCTAAAGGAGCTTTGGTGGTGGGGTGAGTTATGCAGTGGGCTGCTAACAGCAAGGCCAGCAGATCAAATCCACCAGCTGCTCCACAGGAGAAAGATGGGACTTTCTGCTCCCATAAAGATTTACAGCCACAAAAGCCCTATATGGGATCACTATGAGTCAGAATTAACTCACAGAACACAACCACCACCACCACCATGTGCCTATACAGAGTCCTGATAGGGCAGTGGATTAAGCTTTGGACTAGTAAATGTAACCAGTCACTCCTCAGAGAAAGATGAGACAATTATAGCCCTGGAAACCCTATGGAGCATTTCTACTCTTTCTTATGATGGTGGTGGTGGTTGTGTGCCACTGACTCGGTTCTAACTCACAGCGACCCTGTATAGGGTTTCCAAAAGATTCATCATTCTCCCTTGAAGAGACTTGTAGATTCCAATACTGACCCTGTGGTTAGCAGCTCAGGTCGTAATCCACTGTACACCAGGGCGCTTTACTCTTTCCTATGGTGGTGGTTATGTGATTGATTCAACTGCAGTAGGTTTGGTTTGGAGTCAGTACATGCCTCGTACCAGGCTAGGTCTAAACACTGTTTCACTCTTACTGACAAAGATAGAAATAAGTAAATGAACCCGACATGAACAATATCATTCCATGATTATAAAGCAGGTTTAGATCATTTAGAATAAATCTTGCTCCTTCATACCACAAATGGGACTACAGTTTATTTGCACAGATCTTCCATTATATACCTTTACGCAGAAAAAGCAGCAGCATTTTTTAAATTCTTAATAAAGTACCATGAACATGCATCATATATATATATATGTATGTATATTGTCAAACCCCAGGTTATTCTGGCTAAACTGGAGAAGAGGAAAAGAATTCACAACCACTGATCAAATATATTGTCAGCATGAATTTATTTCACAACTCTTCTATGGTAGGTGACAGGAATAATTTTACTCATTTCACAAACTGAGCAAAAACAGGTTACTCAGAGTAATGGGGAAAGTTTGTGGGCTAATCAGGACTACTTACTTCTAGAACAGGTTTTTATTTTGTTTTGATTTTTTCACTCTGAGTCTTCATAGCTAATCACAAAGGAGTGCCCTGGTTTTGACCCTGGTTATCCCAGGCCTTCTCTGACCTTCTCTGTCTTTCCAGTTCTCCCACAAAAGATGGTCTTCAGGCTGGGAAACAGGGATGTTTTAATCACTCACTAAGTGCAATGGCTTACTTCATATGGCTCTTCTACCCACAGTCTTTGTAACTCTCACCAAACAACTTTTTTAATGACGTGTTTGGGTAAGACAAGGTGGGGAAAGATGCTGATCGGATTGTATGATTCAGTTGTGAGTGGCTGTTAGCAGTGTTAACGGTGATTGCAAAAACCCAGAACCTTAATCTGAGTATAAAATGAGCCATCTCAGAAGCAAAGAGGGGAATTGGGGGGAGGGTCTCATTAGGATCAAGAAAGAATGTATCCTTTGAACCCTGAGATCCCTATGCATTGAGCCTCCTTGACATAAGGACAGAAAGTTGTGACACTAAAGGACAGGCAAAGGAGCAGCAGAAGAAGAACCAAGAGGCAGAGCACCAGAGCAGTGGCCTTCCCAGTCCATGAAGCAAGTAAAACTGAGTACCTTTGGGCAGCAGGCTCACTTGCAAAGAAGGGTACATTGCCAGGCACTTAATTGGAGAGGTAGGTCTGTTGGCCAACAGAGCTAAAGCTTTGTGGCTGAGGCTTATAGCAGCCCTAAAAGAGCTTTGTAACATGGCTGGAGCAGGGCAAGGGCCAAGCCAAGGGACCAAGGACCAGAGAAAGTCCTGCCTGTAGGCATTTCTGAGGAAAGACTGTCCTGACTGGAAGAACTGTTCCCTGAGCCTTTGTGACCCTGAATTGTAACGTGTTAATTCCCTAATAAGCCCTATATCTGTGAGTACAGTGCTTGAGTTCTGTGTGATCAGTGCAGTGAATTATGGAACACAGCTGAGTAGAGAGCACTTTGGGAGGGACATTTGGTGTCAGATTTGGTAGAGAAGGTAAAGGTTGAGTGCACATCTGACCTCAGCCTCATATGAATCAGCCTGGGCTGGTAGTGATGATGGTGATTCTCCTTCCCCCTGGTGAAGTAAGATGAGATCAGACATGTGCCTCCATGCCTTTTTACACTCACTTTTTAGGTTCTGCAAGAATCCTCAGCCCTTGGAAACTCTTTTTTTCAGACCAACCCCAATTGTAGGTTCAACTCAAGTTTCTAAAATGAATCCTAAATATAGGCAGGAGCATTTTAAAGACTTGAGATCAATAATCTAGTATTCTCTGTCTCCTGGACTCTCTACTTCATGTCTCAACCACATGATGAATGCTTGGCTGGAATTGCAGTTGATTTTCAATGGCTATATTACTCATGTACTGTGATCTGCTTGCCTGGCTGGATTGCATTAATTCATAATAGTCTATAGTCTATGTGCCACACTCAAAATGAATTACAACTGTTGCAATCAAGGGATCAAAATCTAGAATCAAAAGGAAAAAAGTTATGTCAGCAAATCATTATAACAGAGGTAAGGTTATATGTAACAGTAAACATCATCCTGGAAGTATATATAAAACACTAAGAGCAAAGGAAGGAGTTACAGAAATGGTGGCATTGAAACAGAGTAGTATAAGAAAGAATTTTATAGACTGAATGAAAGGGACGAGCATTTTAGACAGTTGAAATACATACAAAGATAAAATTTCATTTTCAATGGTATATTGACAAACATGGTGAGTTGGTGTGATAGAGGAACACATGGAGTATCAGAGCCAGGTGAGGAGTGGGCCAGCCAGCATCTTCCAGGTGCCAAAGGACACTTAGACAATGCTAGAACTATAATAAAATAGAGACATTGTAATTTCTAGGCTTCTAAGAAAGGTAAAAGGAGCAGTTGTTAAATCAGAGCGGAATTGTCTAGGATAACAGAGAAGGGACTGAGAGTTACCAACAAGAGTTCCTCTGTCCTTCCCTCAATGATGGGCTCTCTTTCCTCTCTTCCTTCTTCTCTCTCCCTTCTCCCTCTGTCACTCTCTCTACCTCGCCCAACTCTCTCGTTCTCTCTCTCTCTCTCTTGTAGATATTAAAAACAAAATTAAGTACCCAAATATTTCATGGGTACATAATTATGTTCACTCAGCCCTGAAGAGTACTAAGAAACTATGGTAAAATAATAATGGTAGTTCTTGGTCTTGTCCACATGTGCTTTCATTTGTATTGTTATTAGAGTGCTGTCAAGTGGGTTCTGACTCATAGCGACCCTGTATAGGGTTTCCAAGGAGCAAATAGTGGATTTGCACTGCTTACCTGTGGTTCAAAATCCAGTGCTGATCCTAGAACCCTACACTAAGATTAACTCCTAATAATCTGTATTCAATTCAAAAACTACCCTATGAGATAGGTAGTATTATCACCTCCATTTTCAGATAAAAACCGTGAAACACATAGAAGTGAATAGCTTTCCAAAGTTCACACAGTACATGTTGTTGTTGTTGTTGTTGTTGTTGTTGTTGTTGTTAGGTGCCATCGAGTCAATACCGACTTAGCACAACCCTGTGCACAACAGAACAAAACACTACCCGGTCCTGGGCCAACCACAAAATTGTTGCCACTGATACTGCATAGAGCCAAAATATGAACCAAAGTGGCTGGTTCCAGAGTTACTACTTTTAATGATCATACTGTTCTGTCATATTGAGCTTTTATAATAATTATTATTATTTTACCCTCTAGTTAGTGGGAGCAGGCAAGATTTTAAAGCAGTAGGGCAATAAGTTAAGTTTTTAAGAGATCACTGTCGGAGAATTCTAGAACACTGAACAGAGTTAGCAGAAACCAGACCTGAACAAGACTAGGAGGCCAAGAGACAAGACTAGTTAGAGCAAGAGATGATAGAAGTTTGAATGAATATACTGAAAAGGGTTTTTAGAGGTGGTGAAGACTGAAAAGGATTCAGAGAGGTCAAGGCACAGAAATTTGGTAACTAATTGTAGATGAGTCATGACAGAATTGGAAAGAGAAGTGTTGCTAGTTTTAATGACTAAGTCAATGAGAAAATAATTAATTCTAAAGAGAAATGCTGAACTTAAATCGCTATGTGTCAACAAACAAAGAGACCCAGTGAGTAAGTAAATAAGAGAACTATAAGTCCAAGGAAGGTACGGAGCTAGAAAATCTGAAAGATCTTCTAAATAAATGACATGGAAGACATAGGAGAAAGAAAAAGATCTCAGATGGGACCACAAGGAATGCCAGCATTTAACAAAGGCAGAAGAAGCCAGGTAAGAAACTTGTTAATAATTAGAAGGGCAAGAGAAGAACTAGGAGAAAGTTGTACAAAGCAAGGAAGGAGGAAGTTCAAGAAAAGAGAAAGATCAACAGTGTGCAATGCTGTAGAAACAAGTAGGTAAGAGCTGATAAAGACTTCTGGGAGGTCCATGGTGACTTTCTAAGACACACCAATCTAGGTACCCCTTTGTTCCCCCCATCACTGATTCTAACTCCAAATATCCCTACCCAGTCCATTCTAAGGCAGGCCTAATTTCAGGGCTCCAACCTTCCAGTTTTGACTTTCACAGTCATAGTTAACTATCCCATGTAAGCTTTCACATTACTCCTATGCTCTTCATTATGATAAATATATTAGAATCTATTTCCTTCAGCTACAGGAGGGAACCCAAGAAAACTATACATATTCTCTACCTTTGTGTTTTGATCCACAATTTTCTTCAGGTTTTTCAACAGATGATTATTTGGACCACCTTCTTTCTCATTCACATAAACTATTCTATCCAGGTCAGGAAAGTTCCGGTTTAGATCTATTCCCTGGGCATTGCTCCGACCCACAAACCAGTCCTTGAGTTCACCAGGCTGAAAAACCAAAGCGAAAAATCATCAATTATTTACTATTATTGTCACTGCCAGAAATATCCATTAATGATTTTGAAAGTAATTTATTAAGATTAATTATTTCAGTAATATCCTCCCATAATGGCATTTTCACTATTTTATCAATACAAACATGAAGATATCAGACATAAGTATCTTATGGGTATTTAGAGAATATTAAATGAATAGTATTTTAAATATTAATGTTAATAAATTATAATTTAAATATTATGCATTAAAATTAAATTAATGATAAAATAATCTTTTAAATGCATCAGTTAGCAAATTACAAAAAGAAGTCAGTGTATAGTAACTAATAATAAATGACCTGTTTCAAAACATGTCTTTCTATAATTAGGTTTAAGTAAAATATTAGTTGTCTCTATAAGCCAGCAAACTATTTTAAAGAAATATTGAAAGGAATAAATTACTAAATAAGTTTACAAACTAAAGCTTAATATCAGTTATTTGCACACTAATAACATACCTCTCTTTTATAGTTTTCATGAAACAATATGAGCTCTACAGCAAAAGTTCTAGGGTTTTATAATCTGATGAATTTCTGTTCCATTTAAACCCTTCATTTTACTAATGGGATAGCTTAGAAAAAGACAGACTTCTAAGATCTTTAGTTATGTTTTCATAACTGGATTTTCTTGGGGCTTTTTGGTATCAAATTATCCTAACTCTATAAGATTTATTTAAAGATAATTCCCATGTTTTAGGTCAAGTAAACTCATACATCTGAATCTGTGAGGGCCAAAATCTAATAAAACAGAAGATAGGGATGATAACCTATTTTCCATTCCATAAAGTATAAAAGAATTCTGTATGTCACTAGAATTTCTGTCTCATAACTTTAGACATTGCATCCATGAATAGCTATTGACATAGGTATACAAGTGGTGTCACTGTGGGTTAATGCGCTGGACTGCAAAGTCAGTTCGAATCGCAAGGTCAGTGGTTCAAGCTCACCAGCTGCTCCTGGGAAACCCTATACAGTGTCGCTATGGGTTGGAACCAACTGGACAGCAATAAACAATAACAACATACCTATTTATGGTAGCGTGGTGGATGTAGAGGCTAAGTACTGGACTACTAACCAAGGTCAGTAGTTGGAGCCCACCAGAGCTTCACAGGAGAAAGATAAGGCTCTCTGCTCCCGCAAAGATTAACAGCCTCAGAAACCCTATACTGGGTTGCTATGATTCAGAATCAACTCAAAGCACTTGACAACAAATATACTTTCTGGGTTTCTTATGTCAAATTATAGATTACTGGATGCTTTATTTTTAAGGAAAAATTAACTTCTGAACTATAGATAAACATTAATTATTGACTTTAATAGTTTGTCATAAAATAAAATTATTTCAAACTAGAAAGCAACATCCCTGGTTCACTCAAAAGTGAAAGGGAATACACACCACATATCTTCTCTAAAAATTACAGGTACTGTAACAATTAAGATGTATTAAATTACTTTTAGCTAGGAGGTAAATCCTTACATTACTCCTGATACAGATATCGCTGTGGAGTTTTTTCAGTGAGCTTTATGCCACTTTGCTTTTATGAAAAACCGGCATTACTAGCTGTTTTGGCAAAACCAAAAAACTTCTGAAGCGGTTAAGTTGAAAAGTGAAACTAGAGTTCTGTGTTTGCTTTGCAGCTACCTGCTTAATATACAGCAAAAATGGCTTTACCAAGCTCCTTGCCAAAGAACTTCACTGCTTTTCTACTTTATATAGGCTGTTTTTACTGTCTGTTGTTGTTAAGTACCATCGAGTTGGTTCCGACTCGCAATGACCTTTTTATGGGTTATTTGTCATGATTTGATGGGTTATTTGGGGGATCTGGGAACATGCAAAAGTTAAATTTGACAGCAATGGGTTTGTATTTTGCTTTGTTTTTTTAATTAATGGTAATTGCTTCTTCTTTTTACATGATTTCATCATACAAAAGGTTTCATAAGAACTCTCTTCTTGAGAGCAGCCTATACATATATTCAAGGATTATACCTCAGTCTTTATGGGAGAAGAAAGTGTCATCTTTTTCTTGCAAAGTGGCTGGTGAGTTTGAACTGCCCACCTTGTGATTAGCAGTCCAGTGCTTTACCTATAGTGAGGCAGCAGCATTCCCAAAACGTAACAAGGCCACAAGTCTTTCTTCTTTAAATACAGTAGAGGGCGCTATGACACTGAAACATTTAGATATGTCATTACCCTTTAATGCATGATTGTTTTGCAAACATTTTGATTTTTGAGGAAATTTTACCTTGTTAAAAACCTGGTTGAAAACAGTATTATCTATTTAGCAACACACACAGCATATTAATAAACTATTGATTTATTAATATAAATTCTCATTCACAATCTGACCCATCATCCCTAACGGTCTGAAAGGGTTTCTACCAATAAGCTGAATAATGTGTTACATATACTCTCCAGTGCTTTTATGTCATTTCCAATCCTTCACTGTAAACTATGTCTGTAAACATTGTAATGAATGCATTAATTGAAGATGAGCGCTATATACAAACATTGGAACAAATGAAGAAAGCATGTCCTGGTCTTCCAACCTGGCTTGTACTCACCTGGGATGCTGCTTTCTCAAAGCCATCAGGGTTCAGGGAAGGCATGATGTGGATCCGAGTGTTGTGGATCAGGTTGACAATGGTCTCATTCCCTTTTTGGTACTCATTGCACAGGTACTGGGCCAAAAATATGAGCAGTTCTCGTCCAACTGCTTCATTACCATGCATATTCCCAATGTACTTAAATTCAGGCTCACCTGAAAGACCAAAAATACATAGTATGGATAGATTTTCTATAATACCTAAGAGGAGAGATTTTCTATAATACCGAAGAAAAATAAAATGAGATACTATCATTTATTACAGAGTTAACATGCTGAAAGGTTGGAGCTTCTGATCCATTCAGAGGCACCCCAGAATAAAGGTCTGGCGACCTACTTCTGAGAAATCAGCCACTGAACACTCTATGGAACACAGTTCTACTCTTATATCGGGTCACCATATGTTGAAACCCACTTCATGTTTTGTTATCTGTGCATAGCTAGAGATTTCTTTTCCCTCTAGAAGCAATGCCTAAGAACTCTGACTTACTAGGGAAAGTCCAAAAAATATTACTACTAAGTCCCAGTTCATACATGGGTTTATTCCAGACAAATTGTGTTTGAATATGTCTTTGTGATCAGTGGACAGCTGCGGGAAAGTCCTCTCAGAAATATTCTTGTTTTAGTTTCATTGGGGTACCTTAAAAAAAAAGGTGCAATTTATACTAAACAGTTAAATTCAAAACAGAGGTCATGCCAGAAAGCTGTAACAACTGTTTTTTGGGGACTCCAAAGGGGTCATCTTGACAGATGTTTCAAGAAAATAGGATGATCACAGGGGCTTATTAAAAGAAGTTTTAAGAAAATGGAAAACTGCATTGGTAAGAAATAGGTCTGGAAGTTTTCACTAAAGAATATTTCCCATCACTACAATGCATCTGCTTATTCTTTGAGGATGACCAGGGCTGTCTATGAGAATTTCATTGGGAAATTTTACCCTATGCACTCCAAAACCCTGATCTTGCCCTTCCAACTTCTTTTTGTTCTCAGAACTCAAAGGACACTGAAAAGGAAGACAATTTGAATCCACTGAGGATGCCAAAATTGCCATTTTGACATGGTGTAAATTGAAGAGTGAACAATTCTTTGGAGAAGGGTGATAGTCGTTGCTAAGTGCTGTTGAATCAATTCCAACTCATAGGTTTTCTGAGGCTGTAAATTTTTA
>NW_006408584.1:16599105-16599847 GCF_000296735.1 Chrysochloris asiatica
AAAGACTCAAATGAAAGTTTTGTGGGTTAGTCAAAAGTCTTTGCTTAAAAAGAAAGGGGGGAAAAAGTACTTAAAAGCCTGGACTCTAGAGTCAGATTGCACGGATTTAAATACTAGCACCAATTCTTATTGGCCACTATTGAGGAAGTTACTTCAGCTCTCTTGGGCTGTTTCCTTCCCCATCCGTAAAATAGAGATGATAACACACCTACAAAACAAGGTATTATTAGAACTAATAAATGAAATAATGTATACAAATGCTTAGAACAGTGTCTAACAAATAAATGTTATGTGTTTGGTGTCATTATTTTTAATACTATAATTATTACATTGCATTGCCTTTAATTGTGACATGCTTTACCACACCTAGTCTAATTTTCTCTTGATAATGAAACACAGATGATATTTTTTATTATCATCACTGTATATATACAGTCCAAAGAGGTTATGTTTGTTTGCTGAAGGACTCAGAATTTAAAGATAAATCACTACTGTCCTTTAGTGCTGCTCTTTATTGCTTTTCAGGAAGACTAAGGAAATTGTGGAGTCCTGGTGTGGCGCTGTGGGCTAATGCGCCAGACTGCAAAGCCGTTTGAACTGCAAGGTTGGCAGTTCAAGCTCACCAGCTGCTCCTTGGAAATCCTATACAGGGTCACTATGGGTCAGAATAAGGAGCTCTGGTAGCGTAGTGGTTACGAATCGGGCTGCGAACCTTAAGGTCAGCGGTTCGAAACTACCAGCC
>NW_006408584.1:16600342-16601567 GCF_000296735.1 Chrysochloris asiatica
TCCTGTTGTTCTGCTCACCTTCTGCTTCACCCATTTAACAAGCCAACTTTTCCATAGTTGAAAGGACTCTCGCCTTTACAAAATTAGTAGGGCTGCTCACTTCTGATGTAAGAAAAGATACTGGAATTCTTTTTCCCCTGGAAATATGTTATCTAAGGATTCCTCACATAGAATTCTGAGTGAGGAGTCCTGGTATGGCACTGTAGGATAAGCATTGGATTGCTAACTATAAGGTCAGTGGTTCAAACCTACCAGCAACTCCTCAGAAACCCCATACAGGACCTTTCAACGGCATACAACAATAGCACTAACCACAGAAGGTTAAGTGACTATCCCTGTGTGACCTCGCAATCTGAGTTTATGCTAAACTTAATCTGCAGATCAAGTGGGATTTTTGTATCCCCCTCATTTTTCACTTTGAGAATCTAATAAAAGTATGGGTTACCATGCGTCAGAAATAACTCAACAGCAGTGGGTTTGGATTATTTCATTTGCTTGATTTTTGGTTTAGATATTTGCCCAGAAGGTATGAGGACAGAAGTTTGCTTCTGATTGATAAAAGTTGTAACTTTTTTCTATTTGGTTAAGGAAGCCTGGTGATATAGTGGGTTAAGCACTGGGATTCTAACCAAAAGGTCAATGGTTCAAATGTACCAGTCACTCTGCAGGTGAGAGATGAGGCTGGATGCTCCTGTAAAGATTTACAATCTCAGAAACCCTAGAAAGTTGTTCTACCTTGTCCTATCACATCACTATGAGTCGAAATTGACTCACCTGGGAGCGGGTTTTGGGATATGCTGTGAGGGTTTTCCCCATTCTGTTGCAGTCAGGTGCTTTACAAATCCTTCTTAAAAAATTAAATAATCCACTGCCATAAAGTCAATTCCAACTCATAGTGACCCTTGTTGTTAAGTGCCATTTAATTGGCTCCAACTCATAGTGACCCTGCATAGGGTCCCCAAGGAGTGATTAGTGGGTTTGAACTGACAGCCTTGTGGTTAGCAGTCTGGTACTTACCCTACAGTGCCACACCAGGACTCCATAGTGACCCTTGTTGATGTTACTCTTACTGTTATGTACCATCAAGTCCGTTCTGACTAACAGTGACCCTACATAAGGTTTCCATGGAGCAAGTGGTGGGTTTGACCTGCTGACATTGTGGTCCTCAGTCCAGTGTGATCCAACAGGGAGTCACAGTTATACTTTGGTGGTGCTGGTGGTGGTG
>NW_006408584.1:16603852-16628960 GCF_000296735.1 Chrysochloris asiatica
TTGGCAAAGTGGCAGCATCAATGGGCTCAAGCATTGCAGCAATTGTGAGGTTGGCCCAGAACCGGGCAGTTTTTCATTCTATTGTGCATAATAAGGTCGCTATGAGTCAGTACCAACTCAATGGCACCTAACAACAACAATAACAACAACAGCCACAAGAATATTAGAAGCCTATTTCCCAAAGTTTTTTAGAAGACTGCACTCTGTAAGAGGCATTCTGGCCCAGGACCTCTTACCCCCAACACAGTTTTAAAGCATCAAGTCATTAAAAAAGAGTTTTGCTCACCATAAGAGTTAGATGAAGCACACTGGATTTGTTTTAAATACTTCTTGGGTTTACCAAATATTAGAAAAATAACTTAAAGAAAAAATAGCCAAAATAAAGTAACTTAGCCTAATGCTGCATCTAGATGCTTTGTTTAGCTGCCACAGTAAGTTTTGTATTTTGTATTTGTACTTCAAATTTTGTATTTGAAAGTTTGGGGGCATACCATGCTGTCCCCAGTTCTTTCACAGGAGACATAATTCCCTATTACTGTTATACTAGTTTATGTTGCAGTGCAGTCGCTGAAATTTCCCTATGTGATTTCTTTTTTTCAATTCTATAGAAAATTCAATTCTATAGAAACTCTCAGAGACATAATCTCTCTCAATACGAGGTTAAGTCAAAAAGTACTGCTATAAAATCGTGGTGGTGGTGGTGGTTATGTGCCATGGAGTCGGTTCCAACTCATAGCGACCCTGCACAGGGTTTTCGAGGCTGTAAATCCTTATGGGAGCAGAAAGCCTCATCTTTCTCCTGCGGAACAGCTGGTAATTTTGAACTGCTGACCTTGCAGTTCACAGCCCGATTCGTAACCACTACACTCCCAGAGCTCCTTATAAAATCGTAGCAACCTTATTAAATAAAAATATCAAAATATAAAGCTGTTTCCCGACAAATCCTCCACCTAGGCCTGGTGTGGTACAGTAGGATAAACACTGGTCGAGGTCAGCAATTCAAATCTACCAGCCACTCTTGGAAAGCATAAACAGGGTTGTTATGAGTTAGAATCGACTTGCAAGGCAGCACACAATGTAAGTCCATACACTTCTGTGTTTCCATATCTTAACCTTTCCCTAAAGAATTCTACACTCTTCAATTTATACCACATCAAAATGGCAGTTTCGGCAACCTCAGGGGATTCACATGGTGTTCCTTTGAAGTGTTCATTGAGTTTGTGGAACAAGAAGTCTGAAAGGGAAATATCAAGGCTGGAAAATGGATGGGATAGGGTTTTCCTATGAAATTCTCTTAGGATAGCCTTTGCTACCCTCAAAGAATGAGCAGGTACATTGTAGTGATGAAAGAAATTCCTCATTGTGAATTTCCTGACTTTTTTCTTACTAATGCCGTTTTCTATTTTCTTAAAACTTCTTCCTAATCACCCTCCATTGCTGTCTGTGCCTTCTGCGAAAATCTATAAAGATTAGCCCTTTGGAATCCCAAAAAATAGTTATCATTACCTCTACCTTGAATTTGAATTTAACCACCCTAGCAAATGTATTCCACTATTACTCAAGGTTTTCGGTGGCTAAATATTCAGAAGTAGTCTGCCTTTCCTTCTTTGTCTTAGACTGGAAGCTCAGCTAAAACCAGTCCATCGTGGGTGACCCTGCTGGTATTTAAAATATTGGTGACACAGTTTCTAGCATCACAGCAACACACAAGTCACCACACTATGACAAACTTATAGGCAATTGGTGGACAGGCAAATCTGCTGCACAGGTGTTCAAGAGAAAAGATGTCAGTTTCAGGACTAAAGTGTGACTGACCCAAGTCATGGTGTTTCCAATAACCTCATATGCAAGTGAAAGTTGGGCAATGAATAAAGAAGACTGTAGAAGAATTGATGTATTAAGTTATGGTGTTGGAGAAGAACATTAAAAGTAACGTGGACTGCCAGAAGAACAAACAGATTCGTATTGGAAGAAATACAGCTGGAGTGCTCCTTAGAAGCCAGGATGGCAAGACTTCATCTCTCATACTTTGGATATATTTTAAGGAGAGGCCAGTCCCTGGAGAAGAGCATCATGCTTGGTAAAGTAGAGGGTCAGAGAAATAAAAGATCCCCAATGAGATGGATTGGCACAGTGACAGTAGCAATGGGCTCAAGTGTAATGATGATTAGAAGGATGCACAGGACTGAGCAGTGTTTCGTTCTGTTATGCATGGAGTCAACTTGAGTCGGAACCAATTCAACAGCACCTAACAACAGCAGATCTGTAAGGTAAGCACCTTGGTAACTTTTAAGTCAGCAGTTCAAGTCCACCAACTGCTCTCTGAAACCGTATATAGTGTCTTTATTAATTGGAACTGACTTGATGGTACACAACAACAGCAGATCCCCTCAGAAGCCAACTGTTTTGATTATGCCTTTTTTTTTAGCCAACCTAAGAAGACTTACAGGGTAGCTATGGGTCGGAATCAACTCAACGGCACTCAACAACAACAACAAGACTTAGACAAGTAGATAACTGAGAGGACTTGCCCACAGTCATATTTAAACATGTTTTCTTTGGAATAAACCATGCATGTATGAACTAGAACTCTAGTAGAGATACTTTTTTACTTACCCTTGTTTGTCTATTGTACTGGTTATTTGTGAGAAGCGAGTAGTAATAATGAACATAACAATGCTTTATGATGACACAAACTTAGTACAATGTAGGTAGACTATTATGTGAAGATAGTAATGTAAGAAAATAAGATACAGGGCACATGTGACTAAGGAAAAGAAAAAGAAAATATATTTTATCTGTCTTTGTCTAAGGAATGGAGTAGATTACTGTATCATGCTATCACCAAAATTCATAAAAGTTATGTCCTTTTAAGGCCTACTGGCATGTGTTGAGAAGATGGAGAAACGCCAGTGTTTAAATATAGCATTTGTTGGCTATATATGTACAAATCCCTGTGCCAGACACTACAAGGACCAATACATTAAGACAGAATTCCAAAATTGAAGGAATGTAGACTTTGGAGGAGAACCTAGACATGCTCATGAACGATGTTCAGTAGCAAGGAATGTTGGATGCAGAGTCAAAGAATTTCAAAGTTCTAAATTGGAAGAGTCCCATGGCTCTCTTATCTCATTTCAACACTTTTCCCTCCCCAAACCAGATATCTTTGCAAAACACAACTCTCCTCAGGTGACTTATATTAAGCTATCAGTAAATTTACAATGAAGCCAACATTTCTTGACAATATCTTTAACTTCCATGTGGTCTGGCCCCTCTCTGACTTCCAGAGGCACCATCTATTTCTCTTTATATCCTTCAGTCACAGGACTTGTGCCTAGTATGCTCCCTTCTTTTCACACATTTAACCTACACAACCTTCTAACCTTGGATACAAAATGGTTCTCAAAATAGCTTTTGCTGTTGTTGTTAAGTGCTGTCTAGTTGGTTCCGACTCATAGCGATCCTGTATAGGGTTTCCAAGGATTGGATGGTGAACTTGGGTCACCAAACTTGTGTTTAGTAGTCTAGCACTTATCCTACAGTACCACACCAGGACTCCCAGATTATCTCTAGTTTAAACCAACTGCTTTATTTTTAATACTTCAGTTTGAAAATATATATTAATCAGTGTGACAATTTGATTTCCTTCTCTTGCCCCTCCAGACTGTAATGTCCTTCTAAATAAAATAGGGATGGCTTTCTATTTTACCACACTAGTGTATCACTAGTAGTTGGTTACCAATTGAACTGCTTGCTATTCACAAGGTCAGCACTTGAATTCATATGCTGCTTTGTGGAAGAAAGATGAGGTTTTCTGCTCCCATAAAGATTTATACCCTCAGAAACTTTATGTTGTTGTTAAGTGCCATCAAGTCACTTCCAACCCATAGCAACCCTATATAGAGTTTCCAAGGAGCATCTGTGAGCTTGAATTGTTGACCTTGTGGTTCAAACAGACTTTGCAGTCCAGCACATTAACCCACAGTGCCACACCAGGACTCCCAGAAACCCTATAGAGGGTCAATATGAGTCAGAACCGACTCAACAGCATGTATCAGCAGCAGTGTATCACTCGAGCCTAACATAGACTCTAGAACATAGTGAAGTCACAATAAATATCTATTAAATAAATTAATTCATACATAAATGTGTGAGTGATCTTGCTTCTAAACCTCATCCTCCCAGCACAAGGATTAACAGGAAAATAAATTCTTGAGATATAAGTGCAGCTTTGGCCCCTAAAACACCTTGCTGGAACAGTGAGGGGGATAAATGAATAACTGAAGGGGATTGGAGGCAGTGTCAAGGAGTCTGCACTGTGTGGGACACCTATAGGTGTCAAGATTTTGTGTCCCACATTTGCAGGCAGGGATGGAAATTCTTCTTGGGAATGAAGGCAACAGTGTTGTGAACAGCTGATTTCTCATAAGGATTAATCTCCATGGTCACCAGAGAACCACAAAACCTCTCCAGGCAAGAAGCTCTCTAAGGTTATTTCTGTTGTAAAGTCTAAATAAAGGGTTCTGAAGAGACTTTGCCTTAAGAATTCTTAATCCAGAAATAAGGACAAAATGAAAAACTTAAGATTCTGAATATCCCTCTCTGTGTCAGCCTGCCTTCAATTTATTACAAAGCAAATGACAGTATTGCAGTATCGCTTAATCTCTAATCCTTATTGATTGGAAGGACGACATTTATAACAGGCTAGTAAATAGATGGCATATGTCTTCCTGTCTACAGGGTTTACACAGATGGGCAAATCCCAGGTTAAATAGGGCTTCTGATGCCAGGTACGTCATTCCGTGTAGATACGGGTGGTAAAGTGCATGTACGCACAAGCTAGCTCATCCCTCTCCTAGCAACAGAAGTAAAATGAAGCAAGAAGCACTCACAGTACACTTGGGGATGACTGCTTTTACATCCATTTTATTTTCCTCACTCACTAGCTAATTCATTTTCCTTTGTACACAGTTGTCATCCTGAGTTCCTTCTCTTGCAAATGAGAAATCATTATATTTTACACAGGTTCCATTCCATATAGGCTCAGGAAATACAGTCCCTGTTGCTTCAATTTTCCACAATTTTGTATAGCTATCAGTTTTTCAATTATTTCACAATTACCAATCATGATTATCATTAAAAGATGATCACCTCAAAAATCAAGATGACATGCTGGCTGAGTTTTTATCTTTTCCAAATACATCACAAGACGAAGAGTATACTTGATTGGACTTACCTTCTCATCAGACAAGAGAAGAATAGTTTTTAAATTTCAAAAAATAAGACTCACAACCTTACTAACAACAAAGTTTAATGAAGTCCAAAATAATTACATAATTTCCTAATAAGAGCAGGACAGTTTTTTTTTTTTTTAAGTTCCATACTTACAACTTTCAATTTTCTCCAATAATGGATTAGTTTGATTTAAGATACTATAATAAAACGAGTAAACTTAATAACTTAATTAGTTAAAAATACTTAAAATTACATTTAATGTCTTTAACTAAAATTAAAGGAATTAAAAATAAAAAAGAAATTTCTTTTTCATTTTACCTGCAAAATAAAATTTAAATATTTTATATCCTAGAAACCCATAACCATTTAGGCCTGGTATCTGAATGAAGTCTGAGCCTGAAAGCAGGTCACCAATGTTTCCAAATGGTAAAGAAAGTAATGCCTTACAGTGATCCAGAGCTTTGAACTGCATCATTGGTTTGACCTCTTGCTGATAATTTGCAGTTCCACCCCAGTATACTGAATCAGAATCTGCCACTTAAGAAGATCATCAAGTGATTCTTATGTATACACGAATCACCTGGGGATCCATGAGAATCACCTGGAGATCTGGATAAACTGTAGATTCTGATTTAATATATCTGGAATGGAAATGCAGGGGGCTGAACTGGAATAAACCAGTCCAAAGTCAGGAAGTGATCACAGGGCACCAAAGTAAATGTCCATATACCTGGTAGATTGAGATTAAAAGAAATGATCAAATAAAAATTTTCTGAAAATTTTTAATCTGCCTATTTTCAAAGATTCTTACATTTGCTTTCACCCCCTATCTGACCCTCTCTGGCCATTTTTGTTTCTTGCCAATTCAAATTTTTATAGATATACAACTTAGTGACATCAACTGCATTAAGCGGTTGTGAACCAATTTAATTAAACTTTTTTTTTTTATCTTGAATTTGCATCATTTCTGTTCATTTATTTTACTTTACATCTTCTTTTTTTTTCCCTCTAAAGTTGTTATCATGAACTGAGTGATCATTTACATGGGAGAACATTGGCTTTACATCATCATTTCATTGCAACGATTACATTCTCCTCCGTGTATCATCATCCAACAGTATTTGCTTCCGTTCCCTCTGTGTTTTGTTTTGTTCCGTTTTGTTTTGGGCGGCAGCGGGGGGGCGGGGGGCGGTGTACACAGAAACACTAGGAATGTATCATAATTTAAACCACCAAAGGGCACATTCTGCAAACCTGCCTCCTGGCTGCCAGCACTCAGTCCCTCTCTTTTCATGAGTCCAGAGTCCTCAACTGCTCCCTCTCTCCATGTCCTCTTCTTTGCCTCCATCTCTGGTGTCACTGCTTCTCTGTATAGGGTCTCACACTCCACTTATGCTTTTCTCCCTTGATGGTCCTAGTCCTCTGTTTCTGTACTACAAGATTAACTACTCCCCCATTTTTATTACAAAACTTCTACCTTGTGACAGTTGCAATTCATGATGAAAATTATTCACTATTGAATCATAAGAATCTTATCCCCATCTCTTTTCACCAGCCTTATCTAGACAGGATGAAAGCTATTCAGTGGAGACTCTACCTTCCCCCCACCACCACCGCACACTCTTAAACTCCCTTTTGAAAACTTGTAAGCCAGTCACTTCATGCCTTAATCACCCCATTTAATTAAGCTCCTAATGGAAATTTTCCATAAACAGAAACTCATAGCTCCATATGCAATAATTCCTGTTTTCCCTCTCCTTACCAACCCTGGTAACCACTAATAAAGTTTGATCTCTATACGTTTATCTATTCTTGTCTTTTAATTTCTTAGAAATAGCAGGCCAGCTGACCATTGGATAGAGTGATTGATCAAATAACTTTGAAGGCCATTTTCAAACCTCAGAGTCAATTATTAAATGACCTCTATACTGGAGTCCTGGTGTGGCACTGTGGGTTAATGCGCTAGACTGCAAAGCCATTTGAACTGCAAGGTCGGCAGTTCAAGCTCACCAGTCGCTCCTCAGAAACCCTATACAGGGTCGCTAAGGGTCAGAACCGACTCGTCGGCACTTAACAACAACAACAACAAATACTAGAGTCAAGGTGTGGCACTGTAGGGTAGAGCATTAATTGCATACTACAAGGGTCACTATGAGTCAGAACCAAGTAGATGGTGCTTACCAAGAGTAGCAGCAACATCAGGGAAAGAAAAAACAAAAGTAAGTCATAGAAAATAGGAACAAAGATATAAAAATAGGTTTTAAATTATGAAATCCTGTATAAGAAATTCTATATAAGCATCATTATTTAGAAAAAATTATGTTGGTTAAGAACACTTTAAGATAAAACTTGATTACAGTAACATGATTCTCCCATCTATCATCTGTATGTAAAAATAAAGCTCACACTGAGGTGAATCTATTCCTTCTCCAACATAAATTTGGTGCCAAAATTAAAGTCCATTAATGTGTACATATTTACATCACTGATAATACAATTCTTAGAGCTAGTGAAAACTTCAACATATGTATTTCTGATACATAAAATTTACTAAACACACTACTAACTAACAACCCACTGCCACTGAGCTGGAACATGGCAACCCTATGTAGGATTTTCGAGGCTATAAATCTTTAAGGGAGTTGAAAGCCTCCTCTCTCCCGGATAGCAGCTGGTGAATTTGAGCTGCTGTAGTTAGCAGCCCTATGTGTAACCAACTATGTGTAACCAACAAGGGTCCCACTGAACAAAAACAATATCCACAAATGAAAGATATGCAAAGTCTTACCCAATTCACAAAGATATAGCAAACTGTGCATATAACCAATGATGTTGAAAAACAGACAAACATGTGGCTATGGGAAGCATAATCACTAAAATTAATTGCTTTACAAACTTCTATCTAAGCAGGTTGAAACATATTTGGAGCACTTTGGGTTTTCAATCAATGCTCTTCCTCCCTTGATGGTAAACTTGGCATTAAGACAATAGTGCTATTAAATGTTTCCACTTGTTTGACATTCTAACCTATTCTGGCCTAAAGCTTATTCTTACAGAAACTGAGTTGTAAAGGTATCCTACCTTGTTGTTGTTGTTGTTATTAGGTGCCATTGAGTTAGTACTGACTCATAGCGACCCTATGCTCAACAGAACGAAACACTGCCCTGTCCTAGGCTAACCTCACAATTGTTGCCACACTTAAACCCACTTTGCCAATCCATTTCACTGGGGTCTTCCTCTCCTTCTCTGACCCTCCACCTTACCAAACATGATATCCTTCTCCAGCAACTGACAATTCGTATGAAGTATGAGAGATGAAGTCTGGCCATCTTGGCCTCCAAGGAGCACTCTGGCTGCACTTCTTCCAACACAGATCTGTTAGCTCTTTTGGCAGCCCATGGCACTTTCAATATTCTCTTCCAACACCATAACTCAAAAGCATCAATTTTTCTACGTTCTTCCTACCTAGAAACTCTCCTCCCTAGATACTGTCAATATGAATGTCAATAATTACCTCAATCTTACCACATTTAAAAAGCCTAAAGTGTGGTGTATTTTCCTACAAGAAATGAAGTCTACCAAGGGTCCAATAAACAATGGAAAAAGGTAAGTATGGTTATAAAAGTAGGTTCCTTTTCTCTAGAAGAGATGAGAAAAAAAAAACATTAAGAAAGGAGGAAAAGAGACCAAGAAAAACGGATAAAAATTGTTACAAAAGAAACTGCAGAGTATGGAAACATTGTACATATTCTCTCCTCCTGCTTCTTACTTCCTTCAGAGCCTTGTAAAATAATTAATAAATAAACATGACATCGTGAAAGTGAAGTCTTATTTCACCTGATTCCTAATGAACAGTCAAAATGGAATGCATTATGAAACTATTCTGCAGAGTTATATTACAGAATTATTTTTGCGAATATTAATTATGTATTAGCCATTCCACAGCTCCTTGGAGACCAAGATGGCCAAACTTCATCTCTCATACTTCGCACATATTGTCAGGAGGGACCAGTCGCTAGAGAATGATATCATGTTTGGTAAGGTGGAGGGTCAGAGAAAAAGAGGAAGACCCCCAACAAGATGGACTGGCCAAGTGGCAGCATCAAGCGTGGCAACAGTAGTGAGGTTGGCCCAGGATCAGGCAGTGTTTCATTCTGTTGTGCATAAGGTCGCTATGAGTCGGTACCGACTCGATGGCACCTAACAACAACAACAACAACATACTTTTAAAGTTCTCTTACATATGACATCTTGAATGGTTCTAATAGGATACTATTGAAGACAGAGTGGTAAACAAAGGAACTTTTGATAGAAGATATTTCCAGTCTCATGACTTTATAAAACATTAGAGTTGGAACTCTATTTTAATAGAAATATCTTCATTTTTTCTTCTAATTAAAGCATTCAGTGCCTTCACACAACTATAATAGAAACTTTTTTACAAGCATCCGCATACAGTGATGTGTGGATAAATGCTTACCAACCAGTTTTAATTTGTAGCATTTGCTGCTTTCTTTAGTATAATTACTTCCACTATGGCCAATCTGAAGCTGCCAATGTGAGGTCAATTGGATAACATTTCCTACGAATTTAACAATAGGCTTTCATTAGCCAGTTGGTTCATGTCAATTTCAGCATGACACTAAGTATGGAGCACAGTTACTTGAAGCACACATATAGCTTCTAGTTTCTTTATGGGTTTTCCAAAAGGGGTAAGTGAAGTGTTAAAAATCTGGAATTGTCAAGCACATTATAAGAAACATGATTAAATGAGCCCCTTCCCTAACTAATTTTGTTCAGTGCTTAACCATCTGCACCATCCAAGGACTCCTTAAATTTCATGAAGGAAGAATTAAAAGAAGCAACCCCCTACCACCACCTTTCATTAATATAGTACTGTTTTCATAGAGCCCTCATGGTGCAGAGGGTAAAGTGTTGGGCTGCTGAAAACAGTGATTCGAACGCACCAATCACTCAATGGAAGAAAGCTGAGGCAGTCTGATCCCATGAAAATTTACAGTCCAGAAACCCTAGGGAACAGTTTTACTCTAGACTATTGTTAAGTGCTATAGAGTTGGTTCCAACTCATAGCTACTCTGTATAGGGTTTTAAAGGAGCAGATCGTCAATTTGAACCATTGACCTTGTGGTAAGCAATCCATTGCTTATCCTACAACACTGCACGAGGTCTCTGGACTATGGGGGTCACTGTAAATCTGAATCAATTCGATGGCAGTGAGTTTGGAACGCAAAATATCTTTGCTTTCCAACAAAATCAAACCCACTGCCGTTGAGTTCATTCTGACTCATAGTGACCTTGTATAGCGTTTCCGGTGTGTAAATGTTTCTGGAAGCAGACAGTCTCTTTATCCCACACAATTGCTGGTGGGTTTTAAAGGTTAGCAATCCAGTGCTTATCCTACAGCACTATCAAGGCTTCTTTGCTTTCTAAAGCACATGCAAATAAGAGGAAAGAAAAAATAGAACACAGAAATTTTTAGTTTTGACTGAGTTAACTATTCTAATATTACTGACTCGTATGATATCACTCTTTACTCTAAAACTAGTGATAGTAAATCAATGAAAAAAATTTACTTTAACCAATTAAATAATTTTTCTAAAATCTGAAGCTGTAATATCTCACATTTTCTTCTTCTTGTCCTGCAGACTTGACCTACAAGACTATCTACACAGTGAAAAAGATCATTTCTGTGCCCATTTGCATAAATTTATCATAAAAAATCAAAGAAATCAGTTATTTAAAATTAATAATATACAAAATTTTATTTTTACTGTCTAAGAAAAGACTGCCTATGAAAGTAAGTCTTTAGACACAGACTATACTTTGATTCTTTTAGACTATAATTAAGTGAACACACAGACGTTTTAATACCCAAATAAGATTGTTGTTGTTGTTATGTGCCGTGGAGTCGGTTCTGACAAGGTTTCCAAGGCTGTAAATCTTTATGGGAGCAGAAAGCCTCATCTTTCTCCCACAGAACAGCTGGTAGTTTCGAACTGCTGGCCCTGAGGTTAGCAGCCCAATTCATAACCACTACGCTACCAGAGCTCCTTAATAAGATTAGACAGAAATCATTTTAATAATGTAGTTTCATGATTGAAACTGATGACCAAAGACAAAAAATTATCTTTACAGTATTATGATTACAATACTGACTGCATCAAATGCTTATCAGAATGCTTAATGCATTTATTTACTAAAGAGGATGTTTGCACCTTAAAGCATCCCTTACAGGTATCAATGTCCAGTAATTTTGATAACTCTTTTATCAAACTCTGCTCTTTTTCACCAGTATTCTTATGAAAAAACATAAGCTGTAAATTTAAATTTACCTTATAGCTTAAAAACAAAATAAAGTTGAATGAACTGGCACAAGAAGAAAGAGAAAAATCTGAATGGGTCTGGTATACAAGTGATTATGATTCAGGTCTCGACTGATCCTTTCACGAACACTTTGTTACGTTTTATTGTGATTTGAATGTCTGTTCAGAAAAATAATTTCAATGGAGTTCATTTTGTAGCTAGAGACAAGAAGTTTAAGTGGCAGCATTAAGTTTCCAAATGTTGAAAGTTTCAAAAGGGTATTATTATGGAGGGAGGTTGAGGAGGACTTAATTTATTCTGTATAGCTCTAAAGGACAAAATTTGAATCAGTAAGTAGGAAGTACAAGGAAAGAGCTTTCAATATAGCTAAAGAACAAACTTTCTTTCAGCTAGACTTGTTCAAAGCCAGAATAGCTGCTGTGAAGTCATTAACTCTCCTAGAAGGCAAAGGGATCTCCAAGAAACACACTGAAGAGTTGGCAATGGATGATTTCTTAGGCACTATATGTCTGTAGAAGCAGGGCTGACATCTTTTCTTTGGTAAACTGTTAGTATCTAAACTTCTAAAATTGCCCTAAATAAATAATGATTCTCTATAAATGTTAGTGTGACAACTTGATAGTCAAACGTGAAACAAATTTGTTCTCAGGACCAAAGAAAAAAACTGTAGATCATCATAGTGAACTAAGACATGTAAAAAAGTAAATGGAAAAACACTATGACGTTTCTACTAATCATATCTTTTTACACCAAGGAAATAATTTATTATTGTTGTTAAGTACCATCGAGTCCGCTCTGACTCATACCGACCCGGTATAAGGTTTCCAAGGCACAGCTGGTGATTTTGAACTGCTGACCTTGTGGTTCAAACCAACATTGTGGTCCAGTGCTTTAACCCACAGCACCAAATAGCTCATCCTATTTCAAAACTGAACAGAGGAGCTAATGAGTAAAAGTGATGCTATACGAAACCGTTGGTGTAGAAAATGATGAAAAGTCCTCAAACACATTTATGAATAAAGAGGAAAATATCAACTTGCTAATAAGCAGATACAGAAGTAGTAGCATTACCAGTCTCTAAAACAGTGGGCAGTGCAGAAAAACAGTGAAATATTACAGGGCTTACTAGAACAACTTTTCAATGTTCCAGAACTATTCAGATTACAGGAAAGTTTATTGTCTCAATTTTAAATCCAATGTTTAAATATAATAAATAATTACACTTGGTTTTACATTTTTAATGTAATTGTGAATAAATTATGAGTAATTGTGGATAGTTATAAGAGGTGTATTATCATAGTTTCTTTATGTTTCTCTCATCAAAGTACTTTCAAGATTTTTACTAATTGCAACTATTCTAATTTCATCTCCCATTCCATCTCATCAATCTTCTACTTTTTTATTTATTTATTCAGCAACTAGGATAACAGCTTGAGGACTAAGGTGCACCTGACCTAAGCCATGGTATTTTCAATAACCTCATATGCATGCGAAAGCTGGACAGTGAATAAGGAAGACCATAGAAGAATTAATACTTTTGAGTTGTGGTGTTGGAGGAGAATATTGAAAGTGCCATGGGCTGCCAAAAGAACAAATAGATCCATTTTGGAAGACGTGCAGCCAGAGTGCTCCTTGGAGGCCAAGATGGCCAAACTTCATCTCTCATACTTCGGACATATTTTTAGGAAGGACCAGTTTCTGGAGAAGGATATCATGTTTGGTAAGGTGGAGGGTCAGAGAAAAAGAGGAAGACCCCCAACGAGATGGATTGGCCAAGTGGTAGCATCAGTGGACTCTAGCGTGGCAACAGTAGTGAGGTTGGCCCAGGATCGGGCAGTGTTTCATTCTGCTGTGCATAAGGTCGCTATGAATCAGTACTGACTTGATGCACCTCACAACAAAAACAACAAGGATAATACTTTACAGATTCTTTTTTTTTTTTTCCAGTAAAGGGAGAGACAACATTTCATGCATGGTCAAGTAGATAATTAAACAGATCCACACTCTCCCCAACAAAGACCAGAGATTTTTAGGTTTATAGTACTTTTCTTTCATTAGTTTTAATTAATATTTTGCCTGTCCTTACTCCTAATCAATTTAAAGACGTTTTCTACAAGCATCAAAAGTGCAAAGTTTGAGTTTTGAGATTTTTTTACAATACAAAATGTAAACCACCTGGTATCCATTCTGAAATAAAGACAGTTGCAAAATATTGACTAATCCTCCTTAATTTCCTCTGCCCCACATAAACAATATCTATAATCCCAAAGCAGTTCTGGTATGGTGCCCCAGGATAAGCACCCGAATTCACGGTCAGTTTGAACCACAAGATCGATGGTTCAAACTCATCAATTACTCCTCGGAAACCCTATACAGGAACGTGATCAGTCAGAACCAACTCGACAGCACTTAACAAAAACAACAATCCTAAAACATAAACATAAAATTTTATATTGAGTCTTGCCATTGCTTTTGCTAAAAATGTTAGCAATTATTTTAAAGTTTAATTTAAGATTAATTTCTGTACTTTAATGGTTTGACAGTAACATCCCTGTTTTAATAAAATAAACAACTCTCCACAACTAAATATAAAAGTAATGCTAAAAGGTATTATTTTTATCAAAAAAGTTTCTAAATAAATTTTATAACTGCTTAACAACTCACAAAAAGATAAATCATTATACCCCCAACCCAGGAAGGGAGAAGTACTTCTTTTCTAGGAAGATAATTAAATGACAAGTAAGGATCCAAAAAATTCCATGTGAAATTGTATGAAAACAAAAGAAACAAAAACCTAAACAGTTCTACCTATGTAGATAAATTCATCACATAGTTTAACTTTGGAGGAAGGGGATACTGAGTTTTTGTTACTCTCTTACCATTATCACTTTCCTACTACGTCTCCATTCTATAATCTTCTTGTGCCATAGCATCCAAAATATGAAAAGGCATGCCTACTACAAGAAAAGGTTAGTCATGAAAATTCATGCATAGGAATCACAAAAATATGAATCTCTTCCTTAATTAGATTAGAACCCTGGTGTGGTACTGTAAGATAAGCACTGGACTGCTAATTACAATGTCAGCAGTTCAAACCCACCAGCCACTCTTAGAAACACTGTATGGGGTCACTATGAGTCAGAATCAACTCAATGGTACACAACAATATTGATAGCAAAGAGCCATGCCCAAATATACTAGCATACACAGCAGGGTTCGAATATATGTTAATTTCTAGCTTACCTTTTTCTTCCTTAAACTCATGGTCTAAATATACACTATCATTATAACACTGGTATACATAAGCTAACCAATAGTGATAATCATTGCACAATACACCCACTCCTCACTATCGACATGGTTGGGTTTCAAAAACCAGTATGTTATGCAAAAACCTGCATTAAACAATATACGAAAAATGACCACATCAAATCATAAACTGGGGGATGACTACATCATTACATAACTGCTAGATTGTATCATTACATAACTGCCAAACCACTGAGAATAATGGCTTAGCTATTACCCATCACATAACCTTACCCATCAGAGCCAAAGTTATTCTCATCTTGCCCTCAACATTCATTACTGACCAAAGTATATTTTTTAACATTTGAATAGTTGATTTTTACTATTGTCATAAATGTAAACTATCAGATATAGAGATAGTTGATAAGCTCGGAGTATATATATTGTGAATATAATCAATATCTCTGAACTGTGCATTTTAAAATGGTTAACATAGTTAAGATAAATTTATGCTGTATACACTTTTACCAAAATTAAAAAGAGATTATATAGTCTTAGCAGAACCTAGACTGCAAAGATTGGTCATTATGATAATAACAGCTTACATGTACTAAGGACTTCCTTTGTGCTAGGAATCACTTGAAAGAATTTCATTTCGGGGAAGTTCATTCACTGAATACATGTGCATATGCAATGTATATACACATAAACACAAACACTATGAGAAAGGAACTATTTTCGTTACATTTTACTTTGAGGAAACTAAGAGCAATGGAAATTTAAACAACTTCTCCAATACCATGCCACTAGTGAACAACAATTCTAAGATCCAATGCATCGTGACCTAGGACCACAGCCAAAAACCTTAATTAACCTGCTCTTCCACTTCACCTAATGAATTTTTAAATCTTTCATTGTGCCTTGCCCTGACGGTCCAATTCCTAATTGATGGGCATGTAATAATCCGTCAGACAGCAGATTAAAGATCAAAAATGACTTAGAAAGGCAGCTCACTGCTATAGGTGAGTTGGAAGGAAAGAGGCAATAAAGATGGGTGAGAGAACATTCAGAAATATTCTATGAGTCTTGGGAACAAAAAGACATTAGAAAGAACAAGTAGGGTAGATGAGGTAATGTTTCCCAATGAAATGCTCCTCGAACTGACCTTGCTACACTCAAAGAATGAACAGGTCCATTGTCATGATAGGAAAAAATTCACCCTTGGCAGAACTTTCCTGATCTTTTTCTGATGAGTGCAGTTATTAATTTTCTTAAAACTTCTTCATAAACATGTGATCATCCTGTGTTGTTTCAGAAAATGTATCAAAATTGCCCCTTTGAAATATGTAAGAATAGTCACCATAATGAGACCAAGACAATTGTTTTACTGAGAAGATTTTTCTTCAGCCATCCACTGACTGCAGAATGTTTTATTTGGAATAAACCCATGAATTAATGCACTGGAGCCCTCATAGCAATACTTTTGGACTTACCCTCATATATAGTCATTTTGAAAGCATTGCTATTTTTATGATTTTAAGTTTTCCTGTGAATGCACTTAACCATTTATTTAAGTCCTATCAATAATACTGTACATCTTTTTTCACATAGGCATTGCACCTTTCCTGTGAAATCTATTCCTGGGTATACATTTGCTAAAGAAATACTTTTCCATTTCTATATCTAACTTGTTATTGCTACTATTTTTAAAACCTGTTAACATTTTGTCACTTACCTTTTTTAAATCCAAAGAAAATAACAAAACCATGGCAAAAGAAGGTAAAAATACAGAATTTAAAAAGCTAAAAGTACAATTTTTTTAAATGTAGTAGAAAGGATAAATAAGACCAATCAGACAGATAATTTCAATAAAATAAAGTGAAAAGCCTGGGAAAAAATAAAATAAAAGCTTTATGTTAGAATAAAGAAACAGAATTATAGATTGGAAGTAAACATTTTAATTTTTAGTCTCATTTAAACATCCAAGTGACTAAAGAAAACTGCCCTGTTTGATTCTTCTTTTGTTACTGTTAGCCTATAATTCATGTGTCCACTGCCAAGCTTAACGTTCCTATTCAGAAGACGTTTCCGTCACTAAAGAAAACTAAGAAAAATATAAGAGGAGGAAGAGAAGCTATAGTTGAAGCATATATATATATAACTTCCAAGTTACTAAGAGGTAACGTAGAAGAAACTAAGAGGGCATTGGAGTTGGCAAGTATAATAAAGGAACTCTAAATAGCAAGAATGGCAGTGCCCTGCCTCCCCCGCTGGGTCATCCTCACCCCTAAGGCCCCACTTCAGCATGGCTACTTCTTTTTCTAACTAGTTTCAAACCTGAATGTGTTGCCAACTTAAGTAGGTCAAGTTGTTGTTAAGGGCCCTCAAGCAAATTTCAACTCATAGGAACTCTATGTGATGGAATAGAACTACCCTGTGCTGGGGAGGGGGGGGGGAGGTAAAGGGGGCATTGTAGGCTGTAATTTTTATGGGGGCAGATCTCCAGGTCTTTCTCTCATGAAGCTACTGGATAGGTTCAAACTGTCAACCTTTTAATTAGCAGCCAAGAACTTGACTATTGCACCAGCAAGGCTCGTTCAAGTGCCTCTCTCAGTAGTTGCAAGTACGAGCACTAAAGTCACATAGACTAGATTTCTATCTGTCACTTACCAACTGTGAAACTTTGGAAAAAACCTTGGTTCTTCTATACCTGTTTTCTCAACTCTGCTATAGGAATAATAATAATAATACTTCATAGTGTTACTAAGAAGATTAAATATATACTTATATTTATATAGTATATCTAATATAAATAAATCTATTAAAACACTTAGAATAGTGACTGGCTGATAATAAATGTCCAATAATGTTACTGTTGTTGTTGTTGTTGTTAGGTGCCATAGAGTCAGTACCGACCCATAGCGACCTTATGCACAGCAGAACGAAACACTGCCCGATCCTGAGCCAACCTCACTATTGTTGCCACTCTTGAGCCCAATGATGCTGCAACTTTATCAATCCATCTTGCTGGGGGTCTACTTGATAATAATAATGAAGGAGGGGAAGAAGGAAAAGGAGGAACTACCCAGAGAATGTCATTGTTCTAATCTTTGTCTGGTTTCCAATATCTCCTGCATAGAACACATATCCTGTGTCTATAACTTTTTCCTTCTCTTCATGGTTCCCAGGGAACACTCAAAGACCTAAATCCAAAGATATAACAATGATTTTGTGGTTCAGTCTCTTTCATTGGTCTTTGCTGGAGTCTTATTAATTCACATAAGTGTTTATTGAGTCTTTACTACGTGCCAGACCCTGGTGTTATATGAAAAGCAAAGTAGATTCAGACATTACTTTAATAAAGCATAAAGTCTACTAGATTTTGAGTTCTGAGATCTGGGACTACTGCACTATTAAAATTGCATGCTCTTCCTAAAGGAATACCAGGAATTTCCCTAGAGCCATGATTCACTAGCATGGAATCAAAATGGAAGACACATTAAATGTAGACTCACTTATATTTTCACTCAAGAATAAAAAGAGTATTTCATACAAAGTCTACCTATTCATCTACAGCCCACCCACTGTTATCAAGCTGATTCTGATTCAAGTAAGCCTATGCTGTTGTTAAGTGCTGTCAAGTTAGTTCCTAGTCATAGTAACACTGTACAGGGTATTTAAACAATGAACCTTTCAGTTAGCAGAGCAGTGCTTATTCTACAGTGTCATATCAAGACTCTATAGAATTCCTTAGGGTTTCTGAGACTATAAATCCTTATGGAAACTAATAGAACTTTCGGCAGGGATAGAAAACCTTTAAATCTATGCAGTCCAATGCATTGAATTTAGCACATTTGAAATGTGGCTATTACAACTGGGGAACTAGATTTTTAGTTATAGTTCATTTTAACCTATTTAAATTATAAGAGCTGCAAGCACTACCATATTGAACAACACAGCTCTAATTTCTTAGGCTTAGGATATTTTGGTTACAATCTGAAAACTAAGTTTGAATTTTTGTATGCATTACCTATGTGTTGAATATATTTATATCTCCAGAGATGAGTTTGAGGAATATGAGAAGGAAATCTAGAAATAGTACTATGGACACACACTAGAATGAGTTGTAGTTATATTTTGAAGTGAAAATTCATTATTTTGTTTAGGAAGAAACTTTGAAAGAGATTCTGCCAAACCAAAAATTTGACTTAAATAAATATTTATAAAATAATAGCATATTTAATATAAAATATTGACTGTATTATTTACTCCCTTTACCAGCAGAAGAGATTACAAGCCATGATTATAATAATTTACAAAAGTCACTTTGAAATAATCTGCAATGAAATCTTGGGCAGCAGCAATAGAACTGGAGTAATAGTGGTCATTTTGGTTTGATCTAAACTCCCTTCTCTCCTCAATCATAACCCATGCCCTCCAACTATGGATAAAAGTCAAACACAAAATTTTAAGTAGACTCAAAACAAAAGCAAAATTTAAGAGATATATAAAAGAAAGCCAAAATACTATGGGATAAATAATTGGGAGCAACTGAAACCAGGAATTTATGGAAAATGTCCACCCTAAAAATTGTAATTATTGGTTGTAACTACAACTTGAAATATAGGCCTAGTGAAATAAGAGCTATGACACAAATGTGTCCCCATGTTGATCACAGCACTATGCACAATAGAAAAAACAAGATGGAGAAAACCTAAATGCCCAACAATCCAAGAAAAGATAAACTACGTTATATGTACATAAAATGGAATACTAATCAATGTTAAAGAATAATGATGAATCTGAGAAAACTCTAATAACCTAGATGAACCTGGAGGACATTACACTGAGAGAAATAAGTTAGTTAATCACAAAAGGACCAATATTGTATGAGACCACTGTCATAAAAAGGCAATAAAAAGTTTTCACACTTAAAGAAACATTATTTGATCGTTACCAGGGATGGAGGGGAAAAAAGAGGTTAAATTACTAGTGGGTAGTGGGTAGTCACATGTTAACTTGAGTGACGGGGAAGGTAATATGCAATAAGAAAGAGGCCAGCAAAAGATGGAGGCAAGAGAAGACACTGGGAGGAGACCCAGAGTTTAAAGCAACAGAGGTAAATACTGTTATATACCCAACCCTGCAATAACAGTAATCTATAAGTGGATGGCATGGGTAGACATGAAGGCTGAGAAGGTGTGGGAAGGAGAGTGGGAGTATACCTAGTCTCCCTCCCACACCTGTTTGGCATATATACAAAGTGGTTTATCTAAAGAAAATGATTCATAAGGTTGTAGATGTTGGCAAGTTCCATCTGTGGGTCAGATGTCTCCTGACTCACATAGTTACAGGGAGTGATGCTCAAGCCTGGCAGGTCAGACAGCAGGCTGCTGACTCATAGTTTACAGAAGTAAACAACTCCCAGGATAGGTGGGCAACATGGAAGATCAATGGCGCAAATCCAAAGAACTGTAAACTAGATGACAAGCCAGATGTAGGATCCAGATCCAGCAAAGCGCATGCAAGCTTTACCTCCATCTATTGGAGGCAGGCCACAATTGAAACTCCCTTTCAATTGATTTGGTGTTCATAGCAGATCTCAGCATGATGCTGATTACATTATATCATACCTCATCATGGGACTGACTACATCATAACCGTCAAATCACTGAGAATCATGGCCCAGCCAAGTTGCAACATAATCCTAACCATCACACCATCTAATACGAGGAACAATAGTATATAAAAGGAAATGCAGATGTCACTGGATAGAAAATTTCTAACAGAAAACAAAGCAAAGAAAACCCAGGTGCTGAATATCTCCTAAATGTAAAAAAAGAAAAGAAAAATAATTCACATGTTTTCTGTCCAGGGGTTCTAACTCAATGTGATCTTATGCAAACAGAACCTAACATTGCCTGGTCTTATGCCATCTTCACAATATTCCTGTGTTTAAGCCCATTGTTGTAGCCACCATGTCAATTCAACTCATGGAAGATTTCTCTGATTTTCTCTGATCATCCATGGTACCAAACATGATGTTCTTTTCCTGCAATGACATGCCCAAAGTATGCAAGACAAAGCCTCACCACCCTCACAACTAAAGAGTATTCAAGCTTGTATTCCCTTGTTGTTAAATGCTGTCCAGTTAGTTCCAACTCATAATGACCCTATGTACAACAGAACAAAATGCTGCCTGGTCCAACACTATCCTCACATCATTGCTATCTTCCTTCTTAATCATGAGCCACTCTTAATCAAACTGGGCTATCCTATGCAAACTAGGGCAACTGGTCACCCTAGCTATTCTGGCATCTATCATAAAGGCCCAGATCTACAGTCAGAGATACTGTTACACCTGTGGCTCCCCTATTCTGTTTCCTTTAGGATGTGTCTTTGTATTAATGAAATTTCCATTCAATAACATCCTTCACTTCCTTATATGTAACAGCATTTTATATTCATCTTTTATTAGTGGAATTTGATTGTCTGAGCTGAATGTGGTGCTGTAGAACAAGCACTAGACCGCAAGGTTGGTTTGAGTGGCAAGGTTGTCAGTTCAAACTCACCAGCTGCTCCTCAAAAACCCTATACAGTGTTGCTATGAGTCGGAACCTCTCAACTGCACTTAACAACAACAATAACTTGTCATATTAACATTTGTTTGACATTGTACATGAAAGATAAAAAAGAGCAGTCTATCTGGCAGCCAAAAAGTCCAGTTCTCAGAGGGAATCATCAAGTACTAATTAGCCAGTACATGTCAAGGACTCATGTCTCAGTAAGGAAACCTTCTCAAGATAAATATGTTCAAATTGGAAAAATAGGGGCAAAAGTGGTACTTTCTGGTTCATTCTTTGGAATCCTCCCAACATTGATTCTAATGTTAATTATCGGATATGAGTTGTCCTGACACTTGAAGAGAATTCATTTGGGAAGATATTGGGAGCAAATATTATAAACTGGAAAAGGGCTTACAGTAAATAAAACATTATAGAAATTTATTTACTTTACCCCCTTGATGCTCATCTGGATCCATGGCATTCCTTAAAATCCAGCAAGTCAGACCACTGCTCCGGCTACCACCAGGTCCTTCTAAAAGGGCCTGGTGGTAGCTAGGGATTCTGGAACTTGTGTGAACTATTTCTGGTTAATTTCTGCAGTAAAAGAATATCTTTCTATACTTTCATTTTGCTGATATTTGTATTACAATAATGAAGATTAACTTCAAAACCACCATCCTTCCTGCCTCCCAGTGATTCAGCACTACTGGACAGAAACCAGGAACCTTCTGGTTAAAGGCATGTTGAAAACTTGGAGAAGAAACACAGAATAAAAACAGAATGACAAAGCACACACACAAAAGGCATTTTAAGCTGGAAAAAATACAGAAAACAGTAAAGACCGATGTGGAAATAGAAGTCGTATGTAAAGCTATATAATAAAATATATTATGCAAATTGCAGTCTTTGAACTAAAGAATTATTATTTTTTTTAATCTACAAAGCAGAGAAATAAATATTACAAACAAGTGAATTATATTTTGTTCATTCACCAGATTAATGAGCTGATGTGGGAAATGTTTGTTTAACCCTTTCATAACTCCTTGGATTCTCCATCACTCTAACATTCTTACATTAGAACAATGACATTTTCTCAATTTTATGTAAGGCATTTTACAAATAAAACTTCAAGCTCCCCTTTTATAATTAGATTGCTACTGCAATCTCTTCATATATAGACATTTCTAGCAACAACTATAAATAAAAGGTATTCTATCTCATCAGCAACTATATCCTTTTATTGCTGTTCTCTTATGAAGTTTTCATAACAATAATGAGTCTACCACCACCCTGAAATATCATATGTAAGTTTAAAACTGAAGTAAATCTTTAACTTATGTGAGTCACATAAAAAAAATTAATTGTTCCAGCCAACTTCTGCAGCAACATATTGTTCTTTCTGGGTGGGTGAATTGGCAATAGAGAGTACAGATGGCTCTTCCATGAATAATTTATTTCTAACAAATTAACTAGGAAATGAATTTCTGTTGATTTATAAATTAGAATGATAAACAACAAAGACATAGTCTGCTATCATCCCCCCAGTTAAACCTACTCTTTTTCTCTCTTCAGTCTTACTTTATTCGTTTCTTTTTTCAAATTATTGTTTTCCTATTTTAAAGTTAGCTGAATTGAAGATCGTCTTTTGGTAATTATTAGACAAATGCGGTTTTTTTGTTTTTACTTTTTTGTAATTTACTGTTGTTATTGAGAATATAAACATAGCACATATACCAATTCAATAATGTCTACATGTACAATTCAGTGGCATTGACAAAATTCTTCAAGTTATGCAAATAGTTTCACCCTTCTTTTCTGAATTGCTCCTTCCTTGTGAATACAAACTCACTTTCCTTTAAGTTTCCTATCTAATGTTGTAATGTCAGTTTGATTATACATACATAGCTCTTTAAGAAGCACAATGCAAACCAGTTAAGCTAAACTTTGACATCACTTTATTTGTTGTTTGTTGCTTTATTACCATTATTGTTGATACTGAGTGTGTTTGTTTGTTGGAGTCAAACCTAAAACTAGAACAGTCAATATTTATCCTAAAACATCTTTAATGGACAAAGCAAATTAAGTGTTTCTGATTAATCCTTTTTTTAAAATCACATTTATAAGATCCAGATTCTCTAAGTACTTAATTAAGTCTCGTCCTAACTGTAAATCAGTTTGAAAACTTCATCCACTCTTTTTAAAAAGTCATAAAAATGTCAGGGCTCCTATTAGTCAGGGGTAAGTTGTGTCAAATTTGTATTTGTCCCAGGCTACCCAACACAGACCAATCCAAGGATTCCTACTTCTGCTTTTGCCATTGGTGCTCATCCTTAAGCAAGTACTTCTTGTGAAACACTATTATTTTGATGAATCTTACTATTGTAGTTTAACACAAACAGCACAAATGAATGACTTTAAAACAATAGAAATCTATTGTTCACAGTTTTGGAGGCTAGATCTTCAAATCAGGAGAGGTTGCTTCCATGTCAAGAGCTCCAAAAGGTACTTGGTGTTACTTGGCACTCCTTAGTGTTTGTCCTTCACACAATGTGTATCACTATGCCTATTCTGTTCTTTTATAAGACACCACTTAGAAAGGATTAAGTTTAGGACCCACTCTACTCTGGTATGACCTCATTTTTACAACAAAAGAAAACGCCTATTGTCAAACAGAGTCATATTTATAGGAACAGGGGTTAGAACTTTAACACATGTTTTGGGAGGCATAATTTAATCCATAATATCAAAAAGATATCCAAAATTAGTCCCAGTCACAGATACTGGCACAATCCCTCCATGCACATACAGCCAATTACAATATTTATCAATATTTCTCAAATATATTCCTTCTTCAATATTTCTCAATCTACCCTATCATTATCACTCACTAGATCTATTCAAATAGTCTCCTAAAGTAGCTACCTTCCTTCCCTCATAACTAACCTCCACACCCCTACACTCCTCCACACAGTCACCAGAGTGATTTTTCTAAATTATACATCAGATCCTGTGCTTCACTAAGGAAGCACCATCAAAATCTACTTCAATGTCACAGGATAAAATCTAAATTATTTTGTATTTGAACTTCATTTAAACACAAAGTAGCTTATGCTGCTACTTATGCCCACCCTTATCCATTACTACAGCCTCTCCCTGATTCACACTCAAAGCTCAAGCAATATTATTTACAGCTCACTATAAACATGGTGGATGAAATATACACTGAGGATGAAATTGAAGAATTCTACCAACTTCTTCAACCTAAAATTGATCAAACATGCAATCAAGATGTATTGACATCACTGGAGATTGGAATGCAAAGGTTGGGGGCAAAGAGGAAGGAGCAGTAGTTGAAAATATGGCCTTGGTGATAGAAATGACGCTGGAGAATGCAACGTAGAATTCTGCAAAATCAATGATTTGTTCATTTCAAATACCTTCGTTAGACAGCAAAAGAGATGACTATACACATGGGCCTCACCAGATGGAATACATAAAAATCAAATTGACTACATCTGCAGAAAGAGACTCTGGAAAAGCTCCATATAATCCATCTCATTGGGGGGTCTTCCTCTTTTTCTCTGACCCTCCACCTTACCAAACATGATATCCTTCTCCAGTGACTGGTCTCTCCTGACAATATGTCCAAAGTATGAGAGACAAAGTCTGGCCATCTTGGCCTCCAAGGTGCATTCTGGCTGCGCTTCATC
>NW_006408584.1:16630910-16652587 GCF_000296735.1 Chrysochloris asiatica
CAGTATGAGTATTCCAGAACACTTAATTGTACTCATGTACCTGGACCAAGAGGCAGTTGTTCAAATAGAACATGAGAACACTGAATGGTTTAAATTTAAGAAAGGTGTGTGACAAGTTTGTATTCTTTCACCACATTTATTCAACCTGTATGCAGAGCAAGGATGTCAGCTTGAGGACTAAGGTGCAAACCATGGTACTTCAATAACCTCAAATGCATGTGTAAGCTGGACAGTGAATAAGGAAGACCGTAGAAGAATTGATGCTTTTGAGTTATGGTATTGGAGGAGAATATTGAAAGTGATATGGGCTTCCAAAAGAACCAATACATCTGTTTTGGAAGAAGTGCAGCCAGAGTACTCCTTGGAGGCCAAGATGGCCAAACTTTGTCTTTCATACTTTGGACATATTGTCAGGAGGGACCAGTCGCTGGAGAAGGATATCATGTTTGGTAAGGTGGAGGGTCAGAGAAAAAGAGGTAGACCCCCAACAAGATGGATTGGCCAAGTGGCAGCATCGATGGACACAAGTGAGTTTGGCCCAGGATCGGGCAGTGTTTCATTCTGCTGTGCATAGGGTTGCTATGAGTCAGTACCGATGTGATGGCACCTAACAACAACAACAAATACACACTGAGGAGTCCTGGTGTGGCACTGTGGAGTAATGCGTCAAACTGCAAAGTCGTCTGAACTGCAGGGTTGGAGGTTCAAGCTCACCATCTGCTCCCTGGAAACCCTATAGAGGGTTCCTATGGGTCGGAATTGACTCAACAGCACTTGACAACAACAACAACATACAACATACACACTGTGCACTATCACATCTCCATATATGTGCACATTATGTTCTTTCTGCCCAAGATACTTTGCTCCTCCTCTATAAACTCTTATATAGACTGCAAACGTCAGCTCAGATGTCAACTCCTTTAGGAACCTTTCCCTGAATTCTTCTATTGTCCACACCTAAGGCAGGCCACCGAGATTCAATTAAAAGAGTTCCTTGCTACTTGGCACTGTATCTGAGAAAGGAGGACAGCAGTCCTTAAGAGCAAGTCGTCCTTCTCTCACTTCCACTCTGCATCCAGTCATGCCTAAAGCTAGAACTGTTTCAGGAATTGTCATTTTTATGAACATTTTTCCCTGGAGGTGGTCTGTCTGTCACTTGCCACAAGAATTTCAACTCAATGGGGAACTAAAATAATCTCTTGAGATCTCCAAACTCTATAATCAGCCCAATCTTGAAAACAAAAGTAGAGAATAGTAAACAGAGGTTACAATACCACTACAAGAGAAAATAAAGTTTAAAAAACCTGAGTTCCTTATATCCTACTTTAGTTGAGGTACAAAAAAGGGTAAACACATAAATTATTAAAATCCCTTTCCCATTCCTTGTGTCTAAAATAGACTAAATAGGAAATTGGCTGAGCTCTGGAAAATGATGGTTTAATAATACATAATGTTATCCTTTAAATGTGCTTTAATAGGAAGCAAAACAAATCTCTAGGGCTATTTTTAGGAGAGTAAAAGCATCATATACTAACATGAAGTAAAACTTCTTAATGGCGTGGCCTAGACTAGTCCTAGAACTTCATTTATTGTTAGAGCTATGGTTAGGACTGGGGTTAGTTTAAGGGTAAGTGTTGGGCTAGAAGTAAGACTTGGTCTAGTTTTTAGGGCTACACTTAGTTTTATTTGTAATTAGGTGCTCTGTCCAAAGAATATTTTTTGTAAAGATAATCTGGTTTTCAAAACTTCTTTTCATTTCTGTTTGTCTAATTTTGCCATTATATTTGACGGGTAGTTTTGTTGGATATATGATTCTTGGTTGGCAATTTGTTTCTTTCTGCTTTGTATATGTATCATTCCACTGTCTTCTTGCTTGCATGGTTTCTGCTGAGAAATCAGAGATTGGTCTTATTAGTTCTCCTCAGATGGTAACTTTTCATTTTTCCTAAGCTGCTCTCAGGTCATTTGTTTGAGGGACTCTGTCTTTTTTCTTTGTCTAAACTGAAATAGGCTGTTTTCTCTAAGACATTGCGGTGTCATATTTATATTTAGTTGATGATTATATATTGGTGTATTTCCAGGTACTTACCACCTGTCTCCTGGTGGATGTGGTAGAGCAAGTTGGTAATTCAAAAATCATTCAGTCAAATAGCATTTGGAATAATCTGAATCAGGATTCTCTGTTTTTGTAGATCATTTATTGGAATACAACCATTGATTTCTGTATTGTCTATGGCTGATTTTGCATGACAATGGATAGCCTACAAAGGCAAAAACATTCACTCTCTGATACTTTGCTGGGAAAGACACTTGCATCCCTCAGATAATTGACAGTGGCCAAAAATAAATGTTAGGACTCCTGGTGTGGCGTTATTGATCAACACTGGACTGTGAACCACAAGGTTGACGATTAAAACCCACCAGCTGCTCTTCAGAAACCCTATACAGGGCCACTATGAGTCAGAAGCAACTCAACAATGCTTAATAACAACTTTTGATCAGAACAAGCCTGTATCAGTGATGAATAGGATTTATCCTTAAGTCTCTCCTGAAGTGTTATTGACTTAGTTGATGAAGATAAGCATGAGAGGACAGGAGCTCCATTTGAATCACCAGTAGTAGTGTTGTCCGTCAGTAAAGAAAACAGAGTGGAGATGGACAAGAAATAAGGAAGGAGGGAAAAGGAGAAAAACACACAGAGGAGAGAAGGATATGTCATATGCTCAAATGCCTAGCACAAATAGCAGTGAATTTCTCCCTAGTTTGTAGAAAAGGGTAATTCAATTGCTGATCTTTTGTAATAAAAATAAAGCTCTTAGAGATTGCTCAATTGCATCCTTCATAAAAATTGTAAAGGATAATAATTCATTCAACAGTTATTCACTGAATGCACCATTGAAGACACTGAGGATTTAGCAAATGGACAAAGCTGCAGCCTTCAGTGGTGTATATTCTAGTTTGAGAAAATACTCAATGAACAAATTAAAAAGTAAAAATATAGTGTATACAGTGCTGTGATAAGTTCAATGAAAGGAAGCAAAGAAAGATAATGCCAGAGGAGTTTGGGAGGAGATGAGAGCAGAGCAGGAAGAAGGAGCACTCCCAGGCAGAGACATCATTAGCATTATGGTGCTGTGGGCTAAAGTGCCAGACTACAGAGCCATTTAAACTGCAAGGTCAGCTGTTCAAGCTCACCAGCTGATCCTTGGAAACCATATACAGGGTCACCATGGGTCAGAAATGACTCAACAACACTTAACAACAACAACAAAGTTATAAGATTATGAGAAGATTTAGCCAAAGTGTTGTTCCATCTTTAGGTTGTGATCTCCTAAGTGGGTAGTGAAATCAAGTTAGAGAGTATCATGAAGATTTTTTAATGAAACAGAAAAATTAGAGATCAAATTCACTATTTTGTGAGGACTTTAATTCTGTGAAATCTATGTGTGTGTGCCAGGGAATTCATAAATGTCTGAATTAAGAGCAAATAAGAATATAGTAGATGTATATTTTACTTCCTAGTGATTCAGATTATTTTGTAAGCCACCTAGAAAATGTGTGCAGATAGAAAAGAGGTCTAAGGGTGGAGCTCTGATTTATTGCAAATATTTGAGTTGGGAATTGAGGAGGAACTATCAAAGTCAGAGAAGAAACAAGTAATGAGGTAGGAGGAGAACCAACAAGTAAAAAATGCATGTCCTCAAGAAGGAAAGAATTAATAAAGAAAACAAAAAATTTGAAAGCAATTGTTAAAAATGAAGAAGACAAAGGGAATGAGCAATGGGACCAAATGCTAAGCCAATGTGGATTTAGTAACAAATGAAGTGATGACCTTGACAATGATGAAGATGACAATGTCATTGGAATGGTAGGGACAAAAGCCTCATTGTAATGGTTTCAAAACAGGAAGAAAAGTAAAGAATGAAAAACAGAGTTTTACAGTAACTGGCACTGATTGATATTTTAAACATGTAAGGAACATGAGTTCAAAATGAATAAACGTCAGTACACAGAAACTATGGCATACAGATTATGTTGAACTATGTGCAATATTTCCTTCTGCTGCACTTCTACCCCACTTATGGAACCATAAAGCTAAAAGGGCACTCAGAGGTCACAGTCCTCATCCCCAGATTTTCAAGTCTAAATGCTAAGTCATTATTCTAAAAAATCTATTTTATTTTCCAAAACTGTCAGGATTTGTTTTTTTTTTTCAGTATTTTAAATGATAATTATTTCCATATGATTAAATAAATTAATAACATATCTGCTTTTTTATAAACATGAAATTAAGCTTTCATTGTTTCTCATCTTTGCTTCTTTGATTATTCTCCAATATATGTTTTTGTCTTTAGCCAAAAATACATTAGCATTTCGGTTCTCCCAGAAAGCCATTATATGCAAAGTCAGGGTCCCTTTGCATCTCAATCAGGCTATAAAAATTACTTGAGGCTATTTTGTTGTTGTTTTTGTTAAGCGCCATCAAGTTGGTACTGACCCATAGCAACCCTGTATAGGGTTTCTAAGGAGCGGTTAGTGAGCTTGAACTGCTGACCTTGTAGTGCAAACCAACTTTGCAGTCCAGCATGCTTCTTCATTTTTCCAACAGTTTTGAAAAACCAACTCCTAAGATCTTTGTTATATGCACTAAATTAGAAGGTCTTGATGCAGTTTCTCCTTTTGACTACATCCTTGCTATGGGCAGATTCCCTTTCCTACTCCCAGGACCTCATACCCACCAAGAGTTGATTGTATACAGTCTAGTGGGGTCCTGGTAGCATAGTGATTATGAATCAGGCTGCAAATCACAAGGTCAGCAGTTCAAAACTACCACCTGTTCCACAGAAGAAAGATGAGGCTTTCTATTCCCGTAAAGATTCACAACCTCAGAAACCCTGTACAGGATCGCTAAGAGTTGGAACCGAATCCACAGCACATAACCACCACCACCCAACCAGTGCAGTCCAGGTGTGGCCCTACCGGTTAATGTGCCGGACTGCAAGATCTGTTTGAACTGTTCAAGCTCAACAGTCGCTGCTCTGAAACTCTATACAGGGTTGATATGAGTGGGAGTACTTAATAACAACAATAAATTTATCATATGTCAATTGATCTATGTGGCTTCATGTCAGTATCCATTGGTTTCACTGAGCTCCTCAGGTACTGAAAGGAAAAAGTATTAGGTTAATATCCACAAAATGACCTTTTACAGATCAGGAATGGTGCAATATTAGCAATTTCATATGGTTCAGCCTAAAAGTTTTCTTGCTAAATCTGTGTGTGCTCTATGTCAGGTAGATAAATACTGTAACTTCTCTATTCCACCTTGCTTCTCCAACTTGCAACAGTTTCCCTCATACCAGTTTTCATGTTACAGATAAAAATTATGGATATTTATTTATTATTTATTTAGCAAATATTTGTTAATGCTAATTATACAAGGCACTGAGTTAGATGTTGAAATTCAGAACTGAAAACATTCCTTAATCCTCAATTTGTAATCTAGCAAGGAACAAGCTATATGTTAAACACTCACACAACTACTTATCTAATTAAAACTGTGATCAAAGTTGTAAGAGAAAAGTATATGTATATCAAAAGACCTTTAGTTTGTTAGAAAGAAGAGGAAAGTTTCCCTGAGAAGGTGACACTTAAACTCAGAACAGAAGGATGAGTAGGAGTTAGGAAAATGAAGCTTTCCAGCTAGGAGAAACCAGCTTGTGTAAAAGCCCTAAATCAGAAAGGAAGGTGGAGCTTTCAAGGATGTGAGTGAAATGTGTCTAATAGGACCAGGGCAAAACAAGCTAGCAGGAAGGGCCTCAAAATACACAGGATAGAGAAGCAGGGAACTTTACATTTATTCCTGTGAGTGGTTGAAGGCAATTAAGTAGCTTTAACTGAGGCCTACACTATACAAGGATACTATGCGACGGAACCTACTCAAAGGCACTAACAACACTTAAGAAAGATCATGGCTACAATGTAGAACAGATGTCCTCAGTAAATTATGACCTAAGCATTAAATCCTCCCCACTGCCTGTTATGCATCCATTTCTGCATTTCCAATGTTTTCTTTATTCTGTCAGCAGTGGAGTTAAGTAGTTGAAATAAAGACCTTATGGCTGGTAACGCTAGAAATGTTTACAATCTGGACCTTTGGAGAAAACATTTGTCAATTAGTTTGGAGGATAAATCAAGTCAGAAGATATTTTGGTAGTCCAATCCGGAGATGCTTCTTGCATGGACTTGGATGGTAGTTAACATCTTGGGGAGCAGTAGACAGATTTAAGAAAGATTAAGAAATAGGCATTCAAAGTACAAAACCGAATTGTTCTTAATACTGTAGATAGAGTAAAACTTTTGATAATGTCATTTGATGATGTGGCACGACAGAAAATGAGAAGAGACAATTGCAAACATCTGTTAACAGTCAGAATGTGGAATGTACAAAGAAGGAATCAAAGATGTAAAAATGAAATGAAATAGAATACTTGAAGATCAATATGCTAGGTTTAAAATCAGGAAAGGTATGCACCAGGGTTGTATCCTTTTGTGATATTTATTCAATCTGTATGCTGAGCAAATAATCTGAGAAGCTGGATTATATGAAGAAGAGCGTGGTCTCAGGATTGGATGAAGACTCATTAACAACCTGCGATACGCAGATGATACAACCTTACTTGCTGGAAGTGAAGAGGACTTAAAATATCTACTGATCAAAGAATATGGCTTTCGGTATGGATTGCACCTCAAAATAAAGAAAATAAAAATCCTCACAACTGGACTAATAAATAACATCATGCTAGATGGAGAAAAGATTAAAGTGTCAAAGACTTCATTTTGTTTGGATCCACAATCAACACTCACAGAAGCAGTAGTCAATAAATTAAATGTCAAGTACCACTAGGCAAATCTGCTGCACAAGACCTCTTTAAATATTTCAAGAGCAGAGATACCAGTTAAAGGAAAGGTGTGCATAACGTAAGCCAAGGTATTTTCATTCGCCTCATATGCCTGTGAACACTGGGCAGTGAATAAGGAAAATCATTGCATTTGAATTAGGGTGTTGGAAAAGAATATTAAAAATACCATGGACTATGGTGAGCATACCTTGCTAGCATTGTTGTTCTCCCTATAAATCCTTGTTTTTTACCGCAAAAAAAATTTTTAAAGTACCATGGACTGCCAGAAGAACAAACAAATTTGTCTCTGAGAAGTGCAGCCAGAATGCTCATTAGAAGCCCAGGTGTCAAGACTTCATCTCTCATACTTTAGACATGTTATCATAAGGACCACTTTCTGGAGAACATCATGCTTAGTAAAATGGAAGGTCAGTGAAAAAAGGCTCCCAACACAGTGGCAGCAGCAGTAGACTCAAGTGTAGCAACAATTGTGAGGATGACCCATGATCAGGCAGTGTTTTGTTCTGTTGTACTTAAGGTTGTTATGAATCAGAACCGACTCAATGGCGCCTAATAACAATAATAACAATGCTAGGCATTACTGAGCTGAAAAGGACTGATATTGACCATTCTGAATCAAACAATCAGATGGTCTACCATGCCAGAAGTAGTATGTTGAAGAGGAATAATGTCCCATTCATCATTAAAAAAACATTTCAAGATCTATCCTGAAGTACAATGCTGTCAGTGATAAGATAACATCCTTAAACTTAAATTTAAGACTAGTCAATACAACAATAAGGAGCTCTGGTAGCGTTGTGGTTATGAATCGGGCTGTGAACTGTAAGGTCAGCAGTTCGAAATGACCAGCGGTTCCACAGGAGAAAGATGAGGCGTTCTGCACCCATAAAGATTTACAGCCTCGGAAACCCTGTGCAGGGTTGCTATGAGTCGGAACCGACACAACGGCACTTAACAACAACAACAACAACAATACAACAATTATTCAAATTTACCCACCACCCACCAATGCCAAAAAAGAGGAAATGGAAGATTTTTACCAACTTTGGCAGTCTGAAACTGATCAAATATATAATCAAGATGCATTAAAAATTATTTGTGATTGCAGTGTGAAATCTGGAAACAAAAAAGGATCGAGATGTGCAAATCAATATCCTTGGTGATAAAAATGATTCTAGAGAGTTCATGAAAGAATTTTGCAAGACCAACAATTTATTCATTACAAATAACTTTTTATCAACAACATAAATGGTGACTATACACATGGACCGTACTGGATACCATACACAGGCTCAAATCAACTACATGTGTCGAAAGAGACATGGGGAAGCTCAGTTTCATTAGTCAAAACAAAGTGAACAGCTGACTGTGGAACTCACCACCATTTACACATATGTAAATTCAAGCTGAACCTAAAGAACATTTAAACAAGTCCACTAGAGCCAAAATACAATGTTCAATACCTCCCACCTGAATTTAGAGACTATCTCAAGAACAGATTTAATGCATTAATAACCAGAGACCAAACAAGCTACTGGATGACATCAAGGGCATCATATGGGAAGAAAGAAAAAGAAAATACCACAATGAATGCCAGAAGAGACTCTGAAACTTGATTTTCTTTAACTTTTTATTGTGAATTGAGTGAATCATCAATTTTACATTCAACAAATCATATACTTTGCTTCATTCATTATATGCTTGCAATACCCTCCATGCACCAGTTAAAAGCATTTACCCCTACTCAGTTTAACTACTGCGTTCCTTCCTGTGTCTCCCACCACTCCCATCTTTCATCTGCCAACCTTCCTCCAGTTGTATATTGCCTGTCCTAGAGCTCTGGTAGCGTAGTGGTTACGAATCGGGCTGTGAACCTTAAGGTTAACGGTTCGAAACTACCAGCCGCTCCGCGGGAGAAAGATGAGGCTTTCTACTCCCGTAAGGATTTACACCCTCGGAAACCCTGTACAGGGTCGCTATGGGTCAGAACCGACTTGACGGCACTTAACAACAACAACAACATCACCCAAGTCAGCACGTGTCTACCCTCTAGCATATATATCATTTTCTCCTCCCCCAAACCCTCATAGATTGTTTCTTTTACCAATAAAACCCCCCTCTCTTTGATTTTTCCTTGATATACAAAAAAGAAATAACAAAAACCACACAGTGATATATAATCATTTAAACAACCAAGGGGCACATTCTGGAAGCCAGTCTCCTTGATCACCAACACACAGCCTTTTTCTTTCTATGAATCTATAGTACTCAGCTGCTCAATCTCTCCGTGTCATCACCTCTGTCTCCATCTCTGTTGTTGCCCCTTCTCTGGTTATAGTCCCACGTTCTGTTCTGCTCTTCTCCCTTAATGGTCCTCTGTTCCTATAATGTAAGATTAACTACTTCCCCCTTTTGTTACACATCTTCTACATTTACAGTTGTGACTATTGCAATTAGGTATGATAACAATTACTCACTATAGAAAGGGGAATGGGCTAGTAAAACTGATCATCTTTATGTGTAAGAGAGGGAAAGAGGGAAGAAAAGCATTTTAGGACCCTAGGACATGTTGTTGTTGTTGTTGTTAGATGGTGTTGAATTTTTTCCAACTCACAGTAACTCTACATACAACAGAACAAAGCCCTGCCTGGTCCTGGGCTATTCTCACAACCATTGCTGTGTGTGCACCAATTATCACTGTCATTGTATCAATCCAACTCACTGAGGGTCTTTCTCATGTTCTCTCATCTCCAGGTGGCACCATAGGAGTTGTTGTTAAGTGCCTTCAAGTAGGTTCCAACTCATAGTGACCCTGTATAGGGTTTCCAAGGAGCAGCTGGTGAGTTTGAGCCACCAGCCTTGTGGTTCAAACGATCTTGCAGTCCAGTGCTCTATCCCACAGCGCCACACCCGGACTCCTGGACTGCAAATGGCAAGGTCAACAGTTCAATCTCACCAACCACTCCATGGGAGAAAGATGAGGCTTTCTGCTCCCACAAAGATTCATAGCCTCAGAAACTCTGTAAACGGGTCTGTATGAGTCAGAAGCAAGTCCATGGCAGCGAGTTTGGGGTTTTTTACTTCACCAAGCATGATGTCCTTCTCCAGGGACTTGTCCCTCCTGATAACATGTCCAAAGTAATATAGATTTATATTTCTCAAACACCAACAGACTGAAAAATACAAATTTGATTATCAGAACTTTCACCCATCAATCACATTTTGAATTCCAGAATAATATTATCATCTTCCTTCTGGGATTTGTACCAGAAATAGTGAATTTTACATTCTAATTCACAACACTTTAAGTTTGTTACATTCAAAATGTCACTGAACAGGGGTGCTGCAAAATATGTCTACAAATATCATTCAGAAACCTCATATAGGCACTTATGCTTGAAAAACAGGCCAAAATCTATCTCTGTATGTATTTTTTAATTTTGCTTCATTACATGCTGTTTAGAACTAGCTTAAAAAAATCTTTGTGCAAACTTTTCAAAGTGACATCTTCTTCAGGGAACATGAAGCTTTTGTAATAAACATGACTAAGATTACTTCTTCCAAAAATTGAGTCAACACATGCAATCAATTTGGCCACATATGGTTACTTGCAAGCAATAACGTTTTTTAAATGAAAGTGCCTCTAGGCTATGTGATTTCAATAGCTATTAAAAAATTGTTTAAAAGAAAATAGACTAGAATTGATCCATTTTATAGAGCACAGTAGCAATAAGAGCAAACCATTTCTATTCAAAGAATCAGAAATTCGTCAGGTGCATAAAAAGTTCCATACAGAATGATTCCCAAAACAATCATAGTTAAGATTATGACTTCCTCATGGATTAGATGTCAACTATGAGGTTTTTGTATTACCTAAACTTCAGTCATACATACAGCATGAAAAACATAAATAAATTAGAATTTTAAATGTTTTATTGTTACTCTTCGTTCCTTATTATTGCTATTATATGTATGTGAATTGCTGGTAACATGAAAGATGTAATATAATTTTTAGAACATGTTTAAAAGAACAAAGAATTTTCCCAAACTAATTATTATGGTAACATTTTTATATAAAGTTGGATTTTCAAATGAATTCTGAATGGGAGGTGAATAAATAAATGGCACCAAATAAATAACAAATCCCTGAACCCACATCCCTATGTGGTGGTGGTGTGCCGTGGAGTTGGTTCCAACTCATAGCAACCCTGCATGGGATTTCTGAGGCTGTAAATCTTTATGGGAGCAAAAGCCTCATCTTTCTCCTGTGGAACGGCTGGTAGTTTCAAGATCAGCAGCCTGACTTATAAACACTACACTACCAGAGCTTTGCTATGTAGTCCCTTCTAAAACAACAAAAGCCCAAATCAGTTGCCAGCAAGTCAATTCCAACTCAGAGCAACCCCATGTGTTACAGAGTAGAACTAGTTCATTAAGTTTCCTTGACTGTAATCTATACAGAAGCAAATATCGAGGCCTTTCTTCTGTAGCACCACTGGATAGGTTTGAACTGCTAATTTTTAGGTTTGTAATTGAATGCAAACCATTTGCACTACCCACGAAGTCACATCTAGCCAAAGGTAACACAAGGCACAATTGACAGCTAGCACCAACAGTCAAACTTATGAACATAGTCATTTTGACCAACCAGCTTCTAAGTGCTCTCAGGTGAAACTAACAGAAGAACCACCGAGATGGAGTCGAATTTGTTGATCCACTGAGTTTTGGGAGTGGTTTTTTAAAAAGCAAACTAATAGATGAAGACAGGATAATTCAGAACATGTAATTAGTTGTGGGAGCGAAGAAGAGGCTATAAAAGAAAGAAAAAAAAAATCTTTACAAAAGTGATGAAAGATTCTGAGATTATCCTGGATTATCTGGATAAAACCTGAAAGAGACTACATGTAGTCTTATAAAAAGGAGCAGGAGGAAGATTATGGCACTAAAGATTGTAATGATATGACCAGATGCCTAGGAACGCTGACAGCCACGAGAAAGTGGAAGAATAAAAGAATGAATTCTCCTCCTTGAGGGCACTTGATTTTGGCTTAGTGATCTTGATTTTGGGCTTCTGCTCTCCAGAACTGTGAGAGGATAAATTTCTGTTGCCTTAAACCACCAAATTCCTGTAAAATTATTACAACTGCCACAGAAAACTAATACGTAATACAGAATATGGAAAATCAGGCTTTCCTTACATTGTGATTTCAAGGGAAAAATTATTACCAATAACAGACATATTTCTTGCTCTGTTGTTGTTATTGTTGTTGTTATAGCTGTTACTTTTGTTAAGTATCATCGAGTCACTTCTGACCCATAGCAACTCTATATAGGGCTTCCAAAGAGTGACTGGTAGGTTTAAACCACCAACCTTGTGACTAGCAGTCCAGTACTTATTGTATAACACCACAAAATTCTTTGTGTGTTTTTAAATTGGAGTATTTAAGGTCAGTTCACCAGTCGCTCCACAGATACCCTAGACAGGGTCACTATGGGATGGAACTGACACAACAGCACTTAACAACGACAACATACTGTTATGTGTTGAATCATGCACCCACCAAAAAATATATGCATAATGGAAAGAAGAACTTAAGAAAAAGTGTCAATTTCAATGGTTAGTAATACAAATATTTTCTACTATAGAATTAAATACATATGCATTTGATTTTTTTTTTTTAACAAGAAAATGACACCTAAAAAAAAAAAATCAAATATGCAAGGTATCGGCCTACACCACAAGGTTCATCTAAGTTCTACGTCTCTATCCTCTACGGCTATAGAAAAGTTTGAGAAATTTTATATTCAATTCTATATTGTGTGACATACAATAAAATACTTCTCATAGAATCTTAGGAAACTAAAACATCGTAGACAGGGAATTCTGAACATAGTATGCCTGCCAAAATCTCCCATGTTGTTCTTAAGTGCTGCTGAGTCGGGTCTGACTCATAGAAACCCTGTATAGGGTTTCCAAGGAGCAGTTGGTGAGTTTGAACCACTGACCTTGTGGGTCAAACCAACCTGTCAGTCCAGTGCTTGTCCTACAGCACCACACCAGGACTCCTTTAGTAGATCAAACATTCAGAAACAAATCATTCAAAATCTTTATACATTTTTAGCACTAGGATGTTGTTGTTTTTTCATTGAGTCGATTGTGACTCAGAGCAATCCTATAGAGTTTCTGAGATCAACTGGTGGGTTTGAATGCCAACTCTGGGGTCAGCTGTCTAGAAATTCTAGGTTGAAAGCTATTTCCCTAGGAAATAATTGTTACCATTTAGAAGGGACTAACAATTATTTTAGATTGGCTGAAGATTCTAGATCATAGCTGGTGGGAGTCCTGAAATACAAAATATAGAGAACAACACAGAAAGTGTACTGCTAATGGCTTCAAGTAACTCATTTAGCTACCAATAGGGATTTGGATAACTGATTCTCTCTTATAAAAATTACACAATGCACATCAATGTTATAAAAAGCTGTATTTATAATTACATCCAACCTCTTAATCTAATGCATCACTCCATAATCCAGAGCAGGCATAATGGTGGTTCTATTAATATTTTGGACCACATCATTCTTTGTTGGCAGAGGGAAAGTGACCATGGTGAAGGTTCTGTGCATTGAAGGTTACTTAGCAACATTCCTGGCCTCTACTCTCTATATACTATTAACATCCCCCCTCTATAGTTGTAATCAGCAAAAATGTCTCCAAACATTGCCAAATGTCCCCTGCATGTCAAAATCACCCTTTGTTTAGAAAAACTGACCAAAAGTTTTTTGGGATTAAGTGATTTTTTTTTTTTTAAGAAAATACTTTGCTTTAAAAAATATCTGTCCTTAATCAACCTTTGAATGACATGCTTATATTACTAATATCTTGATAACTCTGGAAATTTATTTTTTAAATTCTTTCTTATCTTTATTCAACTAAGAAATATGCAGACTAGATTTTCTGTTTTCCTAAACAGGATGCATGCAAAGCTGTAGGCACATAAAGCAGATGTTGATCCAAAATGTCCCTGAAGCATAGTTCTATAAAATCCGTAGGCTCAAGCGATTAAATCAATTTGCAGTAAAGAAGGACTGGTAGTGAGTTTTTGAGCAAGATAAAAATTGCTGTTGTTGTTAAGTGCTGTTGAGTCAGTTCTGATTCATAGTGTCCCTGTATAAGGTTTACAAGAAGCATCTGGTGAGTTTGAACTGCCAAGTTTGTGGTTTAAACCGACCTTACAGTCTAGTCCTTATCCTACAGTACCACACCAAGACTCCAAGATAAAAATATGGTGTTAGTGGTGGTATTAGTGGAGTCATTTCTGACTCAAGACGACCTTGCGTAGGGTTTCCCAGACTAAATCTTTATGGGAGCAGAAAGCCTCATCTTTCTCTTGTGGAACAGCTGATAGTTTTGAACTACTGACCTTGAGGTTAACAGTACAACTCGTATCAGAAAAATATAGAGGGTTAAATATCAGAGTTAAAACTTCTTCTAACTTAAATACAAAGAAGCAAAAAATCTTTATAAACAAACTATATTTTCATAATAGTAAAGAGGTAATCCATATTTATGATAAGTAGCAGAAGTCTGGTTTCCATGAAATTTGAAATACTGTTCAGCATTTTCCCTTTTTGATCAGCATTCTTCTAGATAATCATTTTTTAAACATCACATAAATGAAACATAAAGATAGGTTAAATTGCAAAATGCAGAATATTAAGCAAACTATAATTTTTAAAACATAAAAATATAAGCTATAACATGATATTTTATATGACTTTGGATAGGAAGTTTGCCTGTAGAGTGAGGTGCCTCTAGGCACTTAAGTGGGGAAGCTAGTTTTGCTGACCTATGGTGTCAGAGCCTCATGCCTTCAGGCTGAGGCTTATGGTGAAGTGGTGTGTACTGCGGGCATTTATCAGCAGCTGACTGGAACAACCGTGCCCTGAGCATTTTCTGATCCTGAATTGTAACCTACTAATTTCCCTAATCTGGACTCCTTGTGAGGCACTGTAGGACTTCAAACTACAATGTCAACAGTTCAAACCCACCAGCTGCTCCTTGGAAACCCTACATAGGGTCATTATGAGTTGGAACCCGCCCAACGGCACTTTACAACACCATGATACATGTCAATAAATATAAATAATATATAGTTTCCTGTTAGAAGAAAAAATTCTAAGACTTAATGAGGAAATAAATAACTAATTATTACAACCTCTGATCTATATACCTAAAATAAAATTACACAGAGAGACTCAAATAAAACAATATGTACCTGCATCTTAAGCAAACTCAAAAATAAAACAACAAAGGTAGAGCTAATTATGCAAAAGTTTTCTGGTTTAAATGCATTAAGTAGGTTATAAGGACCAAATTATTTTCTCCAAATATACATTAAGTAGTTCATAAGGACCATTTTTCATTTTTGAAAAGTACACTATCAAAAGCATATATTACTCTGAATAATGAAGCAAGAAATATATACATATTGCAAAACTTTCATGATGTTAAAAAAAAAGTAATGAAAGTCCAATTACATAAGAAACCAACCCACTTTTATCTATTTTCTCTTGCTATTAAGTGCTGTTGAGACAGCTCTGACTCACAGCAACCATGTATAGGTTTTCCAAGGGGCAGCTGCTGGTGAGTTTGAACCACCAACCTTATGGCTAGCAGCCCAGTGTTGATAATACAGCATTGCACCAGGGCTCCTTAATCTATTTATTATAGGTAAAAAAGACAAAACCAAGGATAAAGGAGATTTTTAAAACTAAGATAAAATTAATCAAAATATGTCCAATTTGATGATCAGAAAATTCACCTTGGAATGTGCAGATGAAACATAAAGGCTAATTATATAATTGGTCACAGAAAAAAATTTTGATTATTTTTTTTTTTAAAAAAACAAAATTTCACAAATAGTAGAATATAGATCATATTCTTTGATAACCATACAAGGAAACTAGAAGTTAATGAAATGATGGAAAAAGAAATAGAATTCAAAATTTTACAACTTATTCCTAAAATGATAAGCCGTGGTAGGGCTTTAGGGTAAGCACTGGACTGCTAACCTCAAGGTCAGCAATTCAGCACACCAGTCACTCCTCAGGAGAACTCTGAGGCTTTCTGCTTAAAGATTTGCAGCCTCTGAAATCCAATGTTGTTGTAAAGTGCCAAAACCCTAAAAAGGGTCACTATGAATTGGTAGCATAGTGGTTACGAATCGGGCTGCGAACCGCAAGGTCAGCAGTTCGAAACTATCAGCTATTCCGCTGGAGAAAGATGAGGCTTTCTGCTCCCATAAAGATTTACAGCCTCGGAAACCCTATACAGAGTCGCTATGAGTCAGAACTGCTCCACGGCACATAACAACAACAACAATGAATCACAGGAATAAACTCAATGGCAGTGACTTGCATTTGAGTTTACTCCTAAAATACTGGAACTGGAGAAAAAAAAATTTAAGTAAAATAGTTTACTTATAAAATAACAATGTTTAAGAACAAGCAAGCTGTTCATCTAGGAGCCATCAAGGTCTTTTGGGATAAACTCCCTTCCAAGACTGAAACTCAAAAGGAACACACAAGCAGGCTTGTATGCTCACTGGTGACCGTGTTGGTCTACTTGTGAGTGGAAGTGGGGGAAAGGCAATAGCAAAGACATGGCTGTCAACCTTGAAATGATAGAGAGAAGAGAAAGGGCTAAGCTTGGTCTGAAGTTTGGGGAGACTTGGTAATCACTGAGACCATGGATACTGACCTAGCCACTGGGGGCTAAAGCTGAGAATAAACTGTCCATACTAAGTTGGGGAAGGTGCACAAAAACATCCAAACTTGCAAATAGTACCCATTTGAACTAGCTTGGATGGCTTGATGACCAGAACTCCACTGTTGTTGTTAGGTGCCATCAAGTCGGTACCAACTCATAGTGAACCTATGCAAAACAGAACAAAACACTGCCCAGTCCTGGGTCAACCTCACAATTGTTGCCATGCTTGAGCCCATTGATGCTGCCACTTTGCCAATCTATCTCGCTGGGGTCTTCCTCTTTTTCTCTGACCCTCCACCTTACCAAACATGATACCTTTCTCCAGCAACTTGTCCCTCCTGACAATATGTCTGAATTATGAGAGACGAAGTTTGCCATCCTGGCCTCCAAGGAGCACTCTGGCTGCACTTCTTCCAACACAGATCTGTTAGTTCTTTTGGCAGCTCATGGCTCCACTAGTTGATACAGGAAACAAGTGTAAAGTGCTACAATTTGATAAACTTGGCCTTTACTTATGGATACAATAGCTCAAAATACCAACCTAGAGGGAAGGAGTCTTCACATCTAGGGTCAAGTCTATCCCCTTGGTATACAGGTTTGATTGTTGCTATTATTAAATGCCATTGAGTTGGTTCTGACCCATAATGACACTGTATAGGGTTTTTGAGGAGCAGATGGTGAGCTTGAACCGCTGTCCTTTCAGTTCAAATCGACTTTTCAGTCCAGCACATTAACATACAGCAACACACCAGGACTCCTATACACGGTTGATAGGGATGGACATATTAGACATTGGCTACCTAAAATGGGGGGGAGGGGGGCTATAAAGGCACAACGTGGCTGGCTTACAAGTTTTCAAGAGGAAGTTTAGTTTTAGAGCATGTGGGGGAAGGTAGAATCCCCACTGAATAGTTTTTATCTTGTCTAGATGGGTCTGGTGAAAGGAAATGGGGATAGGATTCTTTTGATTATCTGTTATCATGACTAATTGTGATTATCACAATGGTAAAAGTAGAAGATGTGTAACAAAAAGGGGTGAGTAGTTCATCTTACATTCCAGGAACAGAGGACCCTAGGAGGATCAAGAAAGAAGAGCATGAGTGGAACATGGGATCCTAACCAGAGACGAAGTGACACCAGAGATGGAGACAGAGGTGATGGCATAGAGAGATATAGAGCAGTGGAGGACTCTAAACTCATAGAAAGAGAAAGGCTGTGTCCTGGTGGTCAGGAGGCTGACTTGCAAAGTGTGCCTTTTGGTTGTCTAAATGATTATATATTCCTGCATGTTTTTGTGTCCATCAAAAAACAACAACAAAAAAAAGAGTGAATAGAGGCAAATACTGTTAACCTATGGCATATGGAAGGGATTGTAACCATTACAATGAAATAAAAAACAATTGGTTGAGTACAAAACTGCTGTTCTGCCATCTCAATTCACAATGAAAGCTTTTCTAAAAACAACAATTTTGTTGTTGTTAAGTGTCAACTAGTGGGGTCCAACTCATAATGACCCTGTGTAGCGTTCCCTAGGAGCTGCTGGTGTGTTTGAACCACAACCTTGTGGTTCAGAGTCCAGTGCTTATCCTACAACACCACATCAGGTGTCCAATTATTACACTGGTATATCTCAAAATCTATGAGATAGGACAGAAGTACACTTAAGACATTGTCATAGTTTTAAATGTTTCCTTTTCCTATTTAAATGTAAAAATAAATGAGTCAAACAGTTTCTTAATTGTAAACTGATGGAAAGATTTCTTTAAAAAAAAAAGTAAAAACATAACTAAAATAAAAGTTTAATATGAAAAAAGAAAAACAACTTGAATTAATAAATCCCAAAGCTCCTTATTTAAATCAGAGATGATGAAATTGACTAACAGTTCTCAAACTGGTGTTCAAAAATATCTATCCAGAGGATGTTAATAACTATGCCAAGGGAAAAAAAGCATTCCTCTACACAAATAAGTTCTTCATTGTAAAATTCTTTTAATCATTAAATAGACTTCAAAAGTGTTCTCTTTTACTTTAAAACTTCACAGATCTTTTCTTATGTTAATATGTACTTTGAATTCTCAAGAGGGACATTTAGTAGTTTTTTTCCCAAGCTTACTTGTCCTTTTTTAGTAATCTGAGAACAGCATGCAAAATGCTGACCTAAACAAACCTCTAGCAAAACTTTTTGTTGTTTAGTGCCCTGGAGTCCCTTCGAACGCATAGCGATCCTGTATATGTTTCTGAGGAGCAACTGGTGGGTCTGTAGGATAAATTCAGTGCTTATCAGGACTACAGGGTCACATCAGGACTCTAAAACTAGTATGGAACTATTAAATTGTAATTAATTAGATCAGAAACAATGAAATGGAAATAATAACTAATAAAAAAATGTGTATTACAATGGAATGTAATACACAATTGCTCCTTAATTAAAATGGAAGGGCGTGATTTAAGAAAGTACTAGTTGTCCAGATATGCCTTCCTTTTTATATAATGTTTGTGCTAAATTTGGATATGGTATTAAGTAGAATTATTAGAAGGGGTCCTGGTGGTGCTGTGAGCTAGACGTTGGGATGCTAACTTCATGTCTGTAGTTCAGACTCAACAGTGGCTCCTTGGGATAACAATGAGGCTGTCTGCTCCTATAAAGATTTATACATTCTAAAACCCTAAGAAGCAGTTCTACTTTGTCCAATAGGGTCGCTATGTGCCAAATGGCAGTGGGTTTGTTCTTGGGTTTTTGTTTCCTTTTTTGATAAGTCAGATTTTAAATAAACATTTTACAACTACAACTCAAACTGTCTTTTTCTGGGCAAAAAAAAAAGATGTATTATATGAAGGTAGACAAAGATACTTCAAAAACATTAAGGATAAAGGGCTTACTAAGCAAATCTGACGGCTTCTTAGGGGATTGTTGCTGTTGTTACGTGCTGTGGATTCGGTTACGACTCATAGCGACCCTGTACGGGGTTTCCGAGGCTGTAAATCTCTACAGGAGCAGAAAGCCTTATCTTTCTCCTGCAGAACAGTTGGTAGTTTTGAACTGCTGATCTTGTGGTTTGCAGCCCAATTTGTAACCAGAGCTCCTTTTTAAAGTGTTGAAGAGCAAAGATGTCAGCTTGAGGACTAAGGTAAACCTGACCCAAGTCATAGTATTTTCAATAACCTCATATACATGAGAAAGCTAGACAGTGAAAAAGGAAGACAATAGAAGAATTGATGCTTTTCAGTTATGGTGTTGGAGGAGAGTATTGAAAGTGTCATGGGCTGCCAAAAGAACCAATAAATCCATTTTGGAGAAGTGCAGCCAGATTGCTCCTTAGAGGCCAGGATGGCCAAACTTCATCTCTCATATTGTCAGGACATATTGTCAGGAGGGACCAGTCGCTAGAGAAAGATATCATGTTTGGTAACTTGTGTGGAGGGTCAGAGAAAAAGAGGAAGACCCCCAACGAGATGGATTGGCAAAATGGCCACATCAATGGGCTCAAGCATGTCAAAAATTGTGAGGTTGACTCAGGACTGGACAGCGTTTCGTTCTCTTGTGCATAGGGTCACTATGAGTCAGTACTGACGTGATGGCACCTAACAACAACAATAAACATGTGGTACCGTAGGACAAGCACTGAACTTTGAACCACAAGATTGGCAATTCAAACCCACCAGCTGTTCTTTCCCTATGTTGGGTTTCTATGAGTCGGAACCACCTGGATAGCACATAACAACAACAATAACATAATTATCTTTTAACTTTCAAATTCAGGTTACCTTAGCTTAAAATTCAAAATTATTATTTCTTATTTTCTATATACCATTCCAAAGTTTTTTCTTAAAAAAAAAAAAATAATAAACACGTTTAGTACATTCAAGTTAGAAAATTATTACTACTAACATAGCAATCTATTAACATTCTTAGAAAAATTATTTCTTACATTAATTTTTTTAATGCAAATGTAACTCCTTTCATGCAAAAGAAAACACTTTATAATTTTGGTCATAATATCCAAACAAAACTTCTGTCCTGCTGAAATCATACATAACATTTCTATGATCCTGACACAAATACACTCTTACTTAGTATTCTGTTTCTATATCTTTCCTTGCAATATGAGCATGGAGTCTTAATCTTTGCCCCAAACTATCAAGCTACAGATGGATAATTTTATACTCTTTTGGATTTTTAGCAAATCACTCCTTACTGAACTCTTCCTGTCACCATCTGCCTCTATTAAGGCCAAGCAGGACTTTTCTGAGCTTGTTGATTTTTCTCCACAGTCTGTTGTCTGGCATTTTTCTCACCCCTTCTGGCCTCCAGTATTTTTAAATAGCTGTTTCAACTTAAACAGCTCGGCGCTCTTCCCACTCATGTATTTCTGATTTCTCCATGTCAATCATTGTGCTAAGTTCTCATTCACACAAAATATGTTTCCATCACTGATGATATTTGTTTGTGCTTTAAACTGACATATTTATTAAATTCCTGAATCTATTATTCTAAGTGATTAACTGCACGGTTCTTATCTTTAAAGGCTTAGAGATCAAGAAACACTAAGTTTTCCTTAGAATTTTACTGTATCAGTAAAGATAACAGCACCACATTAATTTGATCCTTGAAGTCCTGCATAATTTACACAATGTGAAAAGCTCTTTACACAAAACTTAAGAAAAACAAAAAATTAGACTTTGTTACTATTGTGGGGGAAAAAAGAAAGATTTTTAGTTCTTACTTCTCTCCTCCACTATAATTAAGTATCCACCATGTTCCAACCCAAGCCATGGTATTTTCAATAACCTCATTGGATGCAAAAGCTGGACAGTGAATAAGGAAGATCGTAGAGAAATTGATGTCTTTGAGTTGTGGTGTTGGAGGAGAATACTGAAAGTGCGATGGACTGCCAAAAGAACCAATAGATCTGTTTTGGAAGAAGTGCAGCCAGAGTGCTCCTTGGAGGCCAAGATGGCTAGGCTTCGTCTCTCATACT
>NW_006408584.1:16656137-16663393 GCF_000296735.1 Chrysochloris asiatica
CCAATAGATCTGTTTTGGAAGAAGTGCAGCCACGGTGCTCCTTGGAGGCCAAGATTTCCAAACTTTGTCTCTCATACTTCGGACATATTGTCAGGAGGGACCAGGATATCATGTTTGGTAAGGTGGAGGGTCAGAGAACAAGGGAAGACCCCCAATGAGATGGATTAGCTACGTGGCAGCATCGATGGACCCAAGTGTGGCAACAGTAGTGAGGTTGGCCCAGGATCGGGCAGTGTTTCGTTCTGCTGGGCATAAGTCTGTGATGGGTCGGTACTGACTCAATGGCACCTAACACAACAGCAACAATTATTTTGGATGGGTAAAATAGTGAGGTTTCAATCATATATTGATATTATCTACTTAATTTAATGTTCTTTTACTACATGGATTAAAATAATGGTTCTAAATGAAATTCTAACATTATCATTGAAAAAGGCAAAAACCAATAATGAAACACATTTCCTGGTAATAAATATTTGCTAGAATGGCTACCAGCTCTACTATTTACTAAGGCAGCTTAATAGTACAACATTTAAGCACTGAATTGCCAACCAAAGTTAGATGCTTACAACCCCTCGATAGGCTCCCCAGATAAAACATCTGTTGATCTGTTTCCTTAAATATTACAGCAAAGAAAACCCTATGGAGCAGTTCTACTCTGTCACTATGAGTGAAAAGCAAGTTGACTGCACCTAGCAACAACAAATACTGTTTGCTAGTTTTGCAAGACTAATGTTAAATAATAATCCCTCTGAGCCTTTCCTTACTGTAAAGGAAGTGTAATTCCTACTTCATTAGCATGTTTATGAGATAATAAAAATGAATAATTAGAGATAGCCCATATAACAGCAGAGCCCATAAAAATGTTCAATAATGGGAATTTGTCTCTAAGTCAAATGTCATCCACTCATATCGATAGGGAGTCCTGGTGCGGCGCTGTGGGTTAATATGCTGGACTGCACAGTCAGTTTAAACAGCCATTCAAGTTTACCAGCTGCTTCCAGAAATCCTATATAGGGTCTCTATGGGTCGGAACTGATTCGATGGCACTTAACAAGAACAAACAACAATATCAATAGAGAACTCCTGATGTGATGTTGTTGGATCAGCACTAGCCTGTGAACCACAAAGTCAGTAGTTCAAATCCACCTGCTGCTTCTTGGAAACCCTGTACAGGGCTGCTATGAGTCGGGACAGAGTTGATTGCACTTAACAACAACAACAACAATATCAACAGGCGTATAATTAACTTAGTTCAAATATGTTTATATTGTTACATCTGACTGCGTGGGATTCATTTATTTTTTAAAGTTTAAATTAAGTAGAATTGAACAGTTTAACAATGTTATAACCATCAACCCAAACCTATCACTGACCCTCTATCCCACCCACCCAACTACTCTCTCCTACAACCCCAATTCTAGTCCATGTTATTTTCAAGTCTTAGAAAATAGCACTTCTACTCTGCCTGTTAAATTCAGTGCACGTTGTGTGGAAACCTTCTATTCTTTCTCTAAATAAAACCTTGCCATGGTTCTGCAAGATTACAATGATGGAAACATCCCATGTAGTGAAAGGAGGTTCAATGTCAGGGTTCTCTTCCCCCCACCCCCACTCCCATGGTTCCATTCACTCATTGCCTCAGTCATTTCTTCAAAAAATAAATATTGGATGTCAACCATGTACCATGGACTGTCGTATTTGCTAAGGGTCTAAGTTTGAAAATAATAGACAAGCTTGCTGCCCTCACAGAGTTTGTGGTCTAACAGGAGATGCAACTGAAAAATAGGGTGGTTAGGAGGCATATCTAGAACCACTGAATCATCTAGGGATATTCCTAAACTTGGGCAATTATCAGATTGACATAAACTAAAATCTAGTGACTGAAAAGAAGGTAGTCAGACAAGGATAAAAAATAGTACACATTTCTGTTAAAGTAAATAAATATTAGCATAGTGTGTTTACAAAAATCCTCCCAAGGGGAAGACGGCATTGGCAACAAATGTAGAAGGCGAGCACTGTCTGCATACTAACATGGTAGTCTGTGAAAGGGAAATGGTATCTGCAAAGGTCTGGAGTGATCCATCTTTGGATCCTAGATATCAAGGCAACTACATTAAAGAGTCCAAAATGTTTACTGCATATTCCCCAACTCCTTTGCTGGTTTTCATTCTATTCCCCCAAAACCTCCAGTGCCCTTTTGGTAAGTGTTCATACTGCTCCGAGCTATGTTTCTTGTTGTTGTTGTAGTTAAGTGTTGTCAAGTAGGTTCGGACTCATAGCGACCCTGTGTAGGATTTTCAAAGAGCAGCTGTTAAGTTTGAACCGCCAACCTTATTGTTCAAACTGACCCTCAGGTAAAGTTCTTATCCTACAGTGCCATACCGGGACTCCTACATTACCAGAAAGGATGTTTATACAATGATTAGTCTCTACTTATATGTAATAAAACAGAAAGAAGAAAATAAAAGGCTCAGAGAAGAAACTAGACCACAAGACTAATAGCCCACATGTCCACAACTTCTTCTAACCTGAGACCCGAAGAACTAGATGGGGCACATCAACCACTACTCGCTGTTCTGACCAGGGATACAATAGAAAGTATTGGATAGATTGAGAACAAAATTCAAATTTCTAAAAAAGTCCAGACACTAGGGAAACTATTGTCTTAAAGTACCCTTTAAAATTATAATGGAAGCTATTTCTGCTTCAATAGATTGATTTATGAAATAAACTAAATCACTTGCTAGTAATATACTCCCTTAAGCAATTACTTATAGGTTAACAGCTAAAAGCTAAAATGCAGAGGAAAGGAGGCCAAAAGAAGCTAGATCAAGCCAAACAGACCAACAGAATGGAAATAATGAGAATGCTGATACATGGTAAAAATTGTAATCAATGGCATAGAAAAACTTGTATAAAATAAGTAATGTTGTTGTTGTTAAGGTCATCGAGTTGATTCCGACCCATAGCGACCCTGTATAGGGTTTCCAAGGAGCAGCTGGTGAGCTTGAACCACTGACCTTGCAGTTCAAACGACTTTACAGTCTGACGCATTAGCCCACAGCACCACACCTTTGCTATATAAACTTTTTTCTGAAACATAATAAAATATTACTTTTTAAAAATAGTGTCTTTCTGCTTTGTGACAAAACATTAAAGGGAGCAGAACCCCTAAGTCAGTATGATAGTGGTAGGGATGAGAGATGTTTCAGAGGAAATAAAAGAAGGGATTCAGGAAGAGGGATAAGAGTGGGTGAGAGGGAAGGAAGCCAAGGTAAGGACCAGAAGGCTTAGTTAAATGCTCCCCATATACTTTCCCCCTCCATCTCTAAGCTTGGAGAATACGGCATGGTTTTATTAAGGAGGCCAGAAAGTTTTCTTACACCTTCCCTTGAGGCAATATTTCCACTTAAAATTTGACTGAGTTGGCCCAAGAGAGTGAATAAAAACTAAGTTTGCAGGGGAGTATCAATAAAAGGAGCCCTTGTCTAATGCAGCACCTAAGTTTCCAAAATAAGTTAAATCTTTAACTAGTACTGGAGAAGTTCAAAACTAGATTCTAATACCTCAGGAGGGTTTAGATCCTAAATAAAATGCTCCTTAGAAACCCTACACAGAGTCACTATGAGTCAGAACTGACTCAACAGCACTTAACAACAAATCTGCCTCATTTGAGGACGAGATACTTAAACATGATAAAGCCTGTTGCTGTGTTAAGTGTGTCCAAGTCAGCTCCAACTGACTTGCGACCCTGTATAGGATTTCCAAGGAGTGCCTGATAGGCTTAGCAGTCCTGTGCTGATCATACAGCTTCACATCAGGACACCTCATAAAATATAATGATGTTTAATTATCCAATATTATTTAAAAGCAGATGAAAGGTTATATGTAGCAAAGGTAACATATAAGATGCCACAACTTGAATGAATTATATTTTAACCTAAATATCTCCACAAAATCACATAATTTTAAATTATTAAATAATTAACGGACAAAAGGAAGAGATGGAATGTAAGTGTTCACCAAAAACCTTATATTTATGGTGACATTTTAAGCATCACTCACTGTTACCTGTCCCAATATATATTTCAAAGAAAATTTTTTTTTCTTTGTGGTGACACTTCCTATGAATAATACTGATTTCATTTTGCTGTATTCAAATATAAATGATTTTTTTTAATTATCCTCCAGAAAGCAGTAGTTTTAAGAACTAATTCGTGTCAGTTTTTACATAATAGTTTCCAAGTAAGTAACAATGGATCCTACAAAGTGACGCAAACAGAAACACACCCATCTGCAGCCCTTAGATCAACAAAGCCTTCAAAGACCTTACCTCAAAGGTGTTCTTCAATACAAAGGTTAATGATCAAAAGATATTTTCAGTTTGGACATTACTACCATTTTTCATTCACTTAACCCACTTATGATTTATGAGTAGCAAGGCTAAGGATGAAATAAATTAAGGGTTCTAAAGTCAGACATACATTCATTTGAAATTAATTTACAATCAAGAGTTCATTATAAGAAACTCAGGGGTCCTTGAGTGTTGGTCGGCATATAAAAGTTGTCTGTTAAGTGTAGGTTCAGCAGCTTTTACTGCACTAAAAAGAATTGTTGTTAAATGCCATCAAGTCAATTCCAACTCATAGCGACCCTGTAAAGGGTTTCTGAAGAGTGGCTGGTGAACTTGAACCTCCAACCTTGCAGTTTAAACAAACCTTGCAGTCCAGTACATTAACCCATAATGCCATAACAGGACTTCAAAAAGACTTAAGAATTATACACATTTTCTATTTGCAAGCAAGCCATCTTTTTTGTAAAAAGAATTAAGAATTACAAAAAAGATGGCTTATTTGCAAATAGAAAGCTACACTTTCATTTTAAAGAGATGGTTTAGTCTCATAGAGGAATTCAAAGACATTCTAGTTCACACTATCTTTGCCACACTACTCTTTTTTCCCACTCCTTCCACAAAAGAATGGTTTTCTCCTCAAATCATCATTAGCAAGTGCAGTTTTCAACATTCAAAACCAGAATCAACAAAGCTACTTATCACAGAAGGTCAGAGGAGCATATGTTTCACTTTGCATAACTTTACTGCATTAATCATTTACTCAGATAAACAAAATCCAAAAGCTTTACAACAATCTACATATCCATATCCTCAAGCACTTGCAAGTTTATATGTGTTGTTGTTGTTGTTGTTAAGTGCCATTGAGTTGGTTCCAATGCATAGCGACCTTGTGTAGGGTTTTCTGTGAGAAGCTGGTGAGCTTGAACCGCCGATCTTGCAGTTCAAACAATTTGCGGTCTGGTGCATTAACCCACAGCACCATACCAGGACTCTGAGTTTACATTGGGTGCTAAAAATATTAGAATATAAGTGGCCGTCCATAGAAAATAGGAGAAAAACAAGTTTTCACCTTTTATCAATGGAGAGAAAAATGCATTCATTGAATGCATTTAGTGCCCTATGGCTATTTTTGGCCAATTATTTGGCAATTTATATGGCACAAATTTACCAAGGAGTAGAACATCAAGTGTGCCTTTGCTGATGGTTGATTGAGTGCTACACAAAATGTAATAGACTAAAATAAAACAAGGGAGGAAAGAAAAGAAAGGAGAGAGGGAAGAAAAACAGTAAAGACAGAGGAAGGAAACAGAATAAAGAGAAAACAACGCAAAGACAGAGGAAGGAAGGATAGGATAGAGGAGAAAGGTGGAGAGGAAGGAAGAAAAGGATAGGAAAGGTGGGAAGGGTGGAAGAAGGAAGGGAAAAAACATTGACAAAGAAATCAATTTTGAAATAAACAAGTATTCATATATATTTTTTTTAACCTCCAACAATGTCTTTTTGTTTTAATAATTCCTTTTCACAAAGGAGGAAAATACATTCCCTCTGGAGAAAAGAGGTCAACTCTCAGAAATAATGAGCTGATCTTTTCTCCTAAGCATGTTGTTGTTAAGTGCCGTCGAGTCGGTTCTGACCCATAACGACCCTGTGCAGGGTTTCCAAGGCTGTAAATCTTTATGGGAGCCGAAACCCTCAGCTTTCTCCCATGGAGCATCTGGTAGTTTTGAACTGCTGACTTTAAGGTTCACAGCCCAATTCGTAACCACTATGCTGCATAATCACTTTCCTTTTTCCTATTTCCTTCAGGATGAAAACTGCTGCTTAACATTTTCCATACACCATTCTCTCCAGTTCTGATCCATCTATCAATGCAGGATGTCAATTACCTTTGACGTCCCCTGAAACCAGGCTTTCTGCTGGACTACTGTCTTTTGCACTTAAATACAAGAAAGGGAACCCAAACACCCACACATACACCTCCCTACAGCTATAAAGTTGGCAGCAACAGACAAAAAGAAAATAATTAAAATATCCTAAAATGCATAAAATTAATTTTGAGCAAAATTTTCTCATTATATAAACTAATCTTAGGTTTTCAGTAAGACCTTAAAAACAACTTTTAATTAATCAGTCTGCCTTCCATTTTGGGAAAGGAACAAATGCAAAGATAAATAGGGCCCACTTTTCCTTTGGTATCTGTTCTCATTCTCATAGCTGCCAAGTTATAAAAAGACTGTCTCATAAGTCAAGTATTACTGAGATTCTATTTCAGCATCTTTGGGTGACAAGATTCTAAATGTATAATTAAAAATAAATCACCTTTGGCAGCTGAAAGTGTTGCTGGTCGCTTCTGTTTACTCACCCAGGTTGGGTGTAATTTTTACTTTGGGCACAGCTGTGAATAGGACCATTAATAATCAGGTTGCATTAAAAAGGAATCAGTCCATAGTTCTTTTTCAACCTTTATGAATTGAAGTTCATCTTCTGAGTGAATTTTTCATATAGTTCAAGATTGGCCCATTAAGATCTCTGATATTCAAAAGAAAAAAAAATGTTATGTGACTGATAGACAAAATTGCTTCAGAAAGGGGGAAACCTGAATACAAGGCTGAGATTCTGTAAATTCCATCCAGTACTAGGCTTGCAATGAAATTTTAAAGAACTCTATAGTGTGGCACATCCTGAGAGAGCATAAACTGTACTTGGACTACAAGATAGCTCAATAAAGACAGGCCCATCCACACAAAGATGTCAGCTTGAGGGCTAGGGTGCGCCTGATCCAAACCATGGTATTTTCAATAACCTCATATGCATGTGAAAACTGGACAGTGAATAAGGAAGACCATAGAAGAATTGATGCTTTTGAGTTATGGTGTTAGAGGAGACTACTGAAAGTGCC
>NW_006408584.1:16663493-16665351 GCF_000296735.1 Chrysochloris asiatica
AGATGGATCAGCCAGGTGACATCATTGATAGCGTCAAGTGTGGCGGGAGTAGTGAGGTTGGCCCAGGATCGGACATTGTTTCGTTCTGCTGTGCATGGGGTCGCTGTGAGTCGGTTCCAACTCGATGGCACCTGACAACAACAACATGTTCCAACCAAGAAACCCTGATGGGACAATAAATAAGTACTCAACTACTAGCAAAAAGATTGGTGGTTTGAACCCATTAGTTGCTCCATGGGAGAAAAGATTGGTGATCTGTTCTCATAAAGATTACAGTCTAGAAAACCCAATGGGGCAATTTTATTCTATCATATAGAGTAGTTATAGCTGAAACTGACTCAAAATATACAGCATCATGCTTTGGGCACAAGTTCAGGGCCTGGAATTCAATGGTAAAAAGGCAAGGTCTTAAAGTTTTAATCAAAAGAACTAAATTTAAGGCCTTATATAATTTTGGATCCACCACTTGTCTGTCAGTTTGCTGTACTGTGATGGTTTGTGAGATGCCGTGATTCTGAAAGCTATGCCCCCAGTATTTTAAATACTAACAGGGTCTACCATGTTGGACAGGTTTCAGATGAGCTGCCAGATGAAGACACACTAAGAAGAAGGAGTGATGAACTACTTCGGAATATTTTGTCACTGAAAATGTTATGAATAGCAGAGAAACACTGTCAGATATAGTGCCGGAAAATGTACTCCTCAGGTTGGAAGGCACTCAAAATGAGACTGGGGTAGAGCTGTCTCCTCAAAGTAAAGTTGACCATGAATGACGGGAATGGAGTTGAGCCCATGGGAGAAAAGCCCACAAGACCTTCATTTGCTGATGGGGCACAACTCAAACTGAAGACAAACGGCTGTAAACATCCACTGAAAATCAGAACATGGAATGTACGAAGTATGAATCTGGGAAATTGGAAGTTGTCAATAATGAAATGGAACATATAAATATTGATATCTTAGGCATTAGTGAGCTGAAATGGACTGGTATTGGCCATTTCGAATCTGACAACTACATGGTTTACTATGACGGGAATGACAAACTGAAGAAGAATGATGTTGCATTCATTGTCAAAAAGATCATATCCAGATCAGTCATGAGGTACAACGCTGTCTGTGCTAGGATAATATCCATGCACCTACATGGAAGCCCAGTTAATACCACTATTATTCAAATTTACGCACCAACCACTAAAGCTAGTGAAGATGAAATAGAAGAATTCTACCAACTTCTTCAATCTGAAATTGATCAAAACCCATCAAGATGTACTGATCATTAATGGTGATTGGAATACAAAGGTTGGGAGCAAAGAGGAAGGATCAGTAGTTGAAATATGGCCTTGGTGATAGAAATGATACTGGAGAATGCATGTTGTTGTTAAGTGCCGTCAACTCAGCTCTGACCCATAGCGACCCTGAACAGGGTTTCCGAGGCTGTAAATCTTTACGGGAGCAGAAAGCCTCATCTTTCTCCCGCGGAATGGCTGGTAGTTTCAAACTGCTGAACTTGTGGTTCGCAGCCCGATTCGTAACCACTACGCTACCAGAGCTCCTTGGAGAATGCATGATAGAATTCTGCAAAACCAAGGATTTGTTCATTTCAAATACCTTCTTTAGACAACATAGGAGACAACTATACACATGGACCTCACCAGATGGAATACACAAAAACCAAATTGACTACATTTGCGGAAAGCAATTATAGAAAAACTCCATATCATCAGTGAAAACAAGGCCAGGGGCAGACTGTGGAACAGACTATCAATTATGCATATGCAAATTAAAACTGAAGCTGAAGAAAATGAAAACAAGTCCACGAGAGACAAAATATGCCCTTGAATATATCCCACCTGAATTT
>NW_006408584.1:16675131-16685105 GCF_000296735.1 Chrysochloris asiatica
TGCTATGCATAAGGTCGCTATGAGTCGGTACCGACTCTATGGCACCTAATAATAACAACAAACCCATCCCTTATCTCTTTGCTATCTTACCACTCTTTATTGTTGATGGTTGTTGTTGTTGCTGTTAAGTGCCATCAAGTCACTTCTATATAGCAACCCTACACAGAACTTCCAAGAAAGAGCTAGAGGGTTTGTACTGCTGACTTTGCAGGTAGCAGTCCAGTGCTTATCTTACAGTGCCACACCAGGACTCCTGTAGATATTTGTTGTTGTTAGGTGCCAATGAGTCAATACCAACTCATAGCGACCCTCTGCACAATAGAACAAAACACTGCCCAGTCCTGCGCCAACCCACAGTTGTCAAAAAAATGCTATTTGAGTCCATTGCTGCCACCACTGTGCCTATCCATGTCACTGTGTCTATCCATGTCATTCCTCTAATTCTCTGACCTTCCACTTTACCAGGCATGATATCCTTCTCCAGGGACTAGTCCTTCCATATAATATGTTTGAAGTATGTGAGAAGAAATCTAGCCACCCTGACTTACCAGGAGCATTCTGGCTGTACTCCTTCCAACATAGATTGGTTTGCTCTGTCGGCAGTCCATGGTACTTTAAATATTCTCCTCCAACATCATAACTCAAATGCACCAATTCTTCTATGGTCTTCCTTATTCATTGTCCAACTTTCACATGCATATAAGGCTATTGAAAATACCATAACTTGGTCAGGCACACATTTAGTCCTCAAAGCAAAGAGATCTTTGCTCTTGAACACTTTAAATAGGTCTTGGGCAGCAGATTTGCCTAATGCAATACGTCGTTTGCTTTCTTGACTGCTGCTTCCATGAGTGGCATGGTTGGCCTGAACAAAATGAAGTCTTAAACAACTTCAATCTTTTCTCCATTTGTATGGATGTTGTTTATTGGTTAAGTGGTGAAGAATTCTGTTTTCTTACACTGAGGTGCAACCCTGACTGAAGGCTCAGTATTTTAAATCCTTATCTGCATATCACAGGTTGTTAATGAGTCTTCCTCCAATCCTGATGTCACATTTTTCTTCACATAATCCAGTTTCTCTGATTATTTGATCAGCATACAGATTTTAGAAGTATGGTGCGAGAATACAACACTGGTGCACACCTTTTCCTAATGCTAAACCATTAGGTGTTTGAAAAACTGCCACTTGGTCTATGTACAGGTTCCACATAAGCACAATTAAGTGTTACGGAATACTCATTCTCCACAATGTTGTCCATAGCTTGTCATGATCCACACACTGCAGTGGTGGGAGAAAAGGTAGAACTCACGACATTATTTTCTTATCACACTTGAACCTCATGGTAAAGATAGGTGGTAGTGGTTTCCTTTGTTATACACATAAACCAAAAGCAGGCTAACAATCACTCACCATTTTCTTTTAAATACTTTAATTAGAATGTTACACAGAGTTTTGAAAGAATCAGCTAGCTATCCAAATATCTCTTCCTAAACGCCATTTGTTTATAATTGGTTTAATAACATTTTAAATCTGAACTAAAGTTTGGTGTGTTTGCACTTTTGTGCAAGGCCAAATAACTCCCAGTGTTTGGTTGCTTCAAATCCAAAACAGAGGAGGGGAAGTCTGGCATTTTACATTCAAGCTTTTAAAACAATAATGACTATTACGAAAGGAACTTAAAAATAAAGAAGACTTTTGAAGTATTTTAAAGACCTAAATTGTTTTCTCAAAAAAGAGACCATTTCCTCCCATTTTCCAACTCACAAAATTCTTAGTTTTTTCATATTGACTCTCTCCAATTCAGTAGAGACAAATCTTGCTGTGATATATTTTAGAGTTTATATTTGAATTCACATTATTGCTGTTGTTCTGGTTGTGACTCATAACGAACCTGTATAGGGTTTCCAAGAAACGGCTGGTGAGTGTGAACCATTGATCTTGTGGTTCGTAATGAAGTCCTTACTCAATGAAGTCAAGCACCACACCAGAACCACAGTATCATGTAATTGGCCATAATCACTTGAATTACAAACATTTTCTAAGAGTGAATTATATGAATATTGAGAAGTCTCAGTAACTATGATAATCATAAAACTTTCAAAATGGGGACTCTCTAGGTGGTATAAATGGTTAAGGGCTTAGCTATTAATGGAAGGGTTGGAAATTTGAGTCCACCTACCTATGCCTTAGAAGAAAAATCTATTGAACTACTTTTTTAAAAATTAGCTGTTGAAAACCCTGGAGCAGTTTTATTCTGACACATACAGGGTTGCCCCTAGTTGGAGTCAGCTGGGCAGTAACTGCCTTTGGCAGCACAAATGGGACCACTCATTTACTAAAAGTCATTAAAAGATCTGAAGACATAAATGAGTGTCTAAATAAACATTGAGTGAATCAGACTAAAAATGTTTGCTTTCATTATTACTAGCACACTCTCCCTTTTAATATCAAAATTGTTGTTGTTGTTGTTAAGTGCCATCGAAGTCGGGTCCGACCCATAGCGACCCTGTACAGGGTTTCCGAGGGTGTAAATCTTTACGGGAGTAGAAAGCCTCATCTTTCTCCCGCGGAGCGGCTGGTAGTTTCGAACCGCTGACCTTAAGGTTCGCAGCCCGATTCGTAACCACTATGCTACCAGAGCAAAATAGCTTGATGCAAAAACAAGAGTGACATAATGATATACGATAGGATGAATGTAAAGCTAATGTTCTCCAATGTAAACTATCACATAATTCACAATAAAATGTTTTAAAAAAAAGTGACATTCTGCTCTATAAAAAAGCTTTATTAATATTAATTATTGATAAAAATGAAGATACAATATTCTGAAGAAAGAAGTAAAAATAAAATTAACTAATCTGTAGACTTAAGGAGCTCTGGTAGCGTAGTGGTTACGAATCGGCTGCGAACCTTAAGGCCAGCAGTTCGAAACTACCAGCTGCTCCGCAGGAGAAAGATGAGGCATTCTGCTCCTGTAAAGATTTACAGCCTCAGAAACCCTGTACAGGGTCGCTATGGGTCGGAACCAACTCAACGGCACTTAACCACACCACCACCAATCTGTAGACTTACCTCCTTCCTTGTCTGTATTTTCTTCATCCCATTGCTACCAACTTCTTCCAGATTCTCATCAAATGATTCCAGTATTACTCAACAGTCTCTGGCCAGTCTCCCTGCCTTTACTCCCAATCTACCTGACTTTATATTAAAATTACTTAACTTACTAAAACACCATTTTCCATAGTGCTATCCTCAGGATTATAAACCTACAAAAGCCCTGTTACCCAATAAAAAATGTCTAAACATCTCTGTCAAGTTTTCAGGCCTCATATGTGTGGTGTCACCCAATCTCCTCAAAATTATCTTCAGTTCCCAAAATCGAGAACACTATTTCATTCAGATAAGTGTACGACATCTCCTAAAACTAGTAAATGTGTTGCTATTGTTAAGTGCCATCAAGTCAGTTCCAACTCTTGGCGATCCTGTATAGGGTTTCCAAGGAGTTGGTGAATTTGAACCGCTGGCCTTGCTGTTCAAACTGACATTGGAGTCCAGTGCATTATTACACAGTGCCACACCAGGACTCGGGAGGATAATCAGGGTTAGGGAATAGTAATAATACCTTTATTAAAATGTCTATTTTTGCAATATCGATGGACTCCTGGTGTGGCACAGTAGGATTAACACTGGAATTCTAATCACAAGGTCAGGAGTTCAAATCCACCAGCTGTTCCTCAGAAACCCTATACAAGGTCACTACGAGTCCGAACCGACTTGACAGCACTTAACACTAATAACATGAGTCGGAATCAACTGGACGGCACTTAACAACACAACAATAAAATGCAAAGCATTTAAACATGTACCATCTTATTTCATCCCCACATAAAACTTAAATATTAGATTTTTCTGATTTTACAGAAAGGAAACTCAGCCTCACAGAGATTACATATCTTATTTAACATCTCAAAGCTATTAAATGGTAGACTGACAAGCTATATTATCCTACTCCAGTGCTAAAGTTCTTTACCACATATTGAATCTGAGTTACAGGTGTCCACTAGGCAGATGAATATGCAAATCTGAAAGTCTAAGGGGGTGGGGGAAAATAGAGGTATAGGTGTGCAGTTGTTAACTTGTAGTTAGCAGTACAATTATGTACCAATTATGAATGAGTTTGTCCAGAGAGAATGTATGCAATGGGAAGAGAAGCAATCAAGAGCAGAACTCTGAACAATGTCATCACTTACAAGGTAGATAAAAGAAGAGGAGGCCTCAGAAAAGACTGAGAAAGAGACATAAGGAAGGTAGTAGGAGAATAAGAGAGTTCTCTAGCACAAGTCAAAGAAGCAGAGTTTCAAGTCATAATAAAGGAGAGTGATCAACTATGTAAAGCAAAATGAAAACCAGAGATCAAATAAGATAATGATTATTTTTCACTGAAATTAGTGATAAGAGTTAGAGTGATTCATAACTTGTCATTCAGGTCACACGAGTTTTAATAATGAAAGAAGGCACTATAAACAAATGCACCAGGACCACCAATGCATTACCATGCAAATAAGTGCACATGTATTTAACTTATTCAGAAGTCAGAGGTCCCCGGGTGGTGCAAATGGCTTGTGTTCAGTTACTAATTAAAAGGTTTCTATTAGAAACCCACGCAGCAACACATAAAAGAAAGACCTGATCATCTGATTCCAAAAGACTACAACCAAGAAAAAACTATTGAGTACTTCTACTGTGTTAAACAAGAGCTCTGGTAGCGTAGCAATTACAAGTCAAGCTGCTAGCCTCAAGATCAGCAGCTCGAAATACCATCTGTTCCACAGGAGAATAATGAGGCTCTCTGCTCCTATAAAGGTTACAGCCTCAGAAACCCTATGCAGGGTCACTATGAGCCAGAACAGACTCCATGGCACACCCACCACTCAGTAAAACACAGACTCATTTTTTACGCTCAGTAAAAAACAGACTCCATGGCACACCCACCACTCAGTTAAAATAAAGTCAATTGGGAGAGGTTTTGTTTGGGATTATTACGAGATCACCAGTGCCCTTAAAACAGATGGTATAGAGTGATTAAGTGAAAATCACACTGATGAGAGTTCAGGAGTGAATGTGTGATGAGGATGTACAAGAAAGTGTGTAGTTTAATTGTCCAAGATGTTTGATCAATGGGTGAAAAAAGGTGTTAGAAAGGCAATCTACCCTCCATTTACTCATCCTTTTCTCTGGCTTCTTCCTTGCAATCCTACTGAAACTCTTTCCCCAAATGCCACCAGTGACTTCCAAGGAATCCAGTGAGTAAATGACCTTTACTCACTCTTCTGTTTTAACTTCCAAAGCATTTGTCATTGTCATATGCCCCTTGTGCTTTCTAGAAACTCTCTTTCCAATGATTTCAATGACACTGAATTATATTGGTTTCTATTTTTCTGACTACTTCTCTTTACACTCTTCTTCCCCCTCCAATCTTAAAAATCTTGACGTTTGTTCTAAGGTCTGCCTTAAGACATCTTGCCTAGGTCTGTTCTTTCTCCCTTCCATTCATAATCACCACTTCCACCTTCACCTCTATGTAAATGATTTCCAGATCTTTTCCTCTGTTCTCAAACTCTCTCCTGAAATGAAGAGCATTTCAAATTACAGTAGAGTGGATTCGTCTTTCATATGGTTTTTCGACCCATAATCCTTGTAATTTCCACCAAGCAACTTTTTCCTGATGGGTCTGGATAATAAAAAAATGGGTGAAGATGCTGGTAGGATATGATTTAGTTGTGGTTGTTAACATAGTTCATTGTGATTGCAAAAACCTGAAACACTGTTGTGGGTTTAAAATGAGCCATATCAGAAATAGGATAGGGAATCTCACTACCATCAAAAAGGTGCATCTATTGGACCCCAAGATCCCTGCACATTGAACCTTGGGCTAAGGACAGAAAGCTGTGATTCCAGAGGAGTGACAAAGGAGCAGGAGCAGGAAGAAGAGCCAGAGCATGAGACAGAGCAGTGGGTTTCCCAGCCCATGGAGCAAATAAAGCTGAGTGACTTTGGGCAAGAGGCTTGCTTATAGAACAGGATACCTCCAGGGGAACTAAGTTTGCTGACGCACAGAGCTAGAGCCAAGTGCCTTCATACTAAGGCTTATGTGGGCATTTATCAGTAGCTCTAAAATAGCTTTGCAACATTGCCCAACCAGGCAGAGTTCAGACCACGAGGACAAAGACCAGAGAGAGGCCTGCCTACAGGCACACCTGAGGAGAGGCTGTCCTAACTGAAAAATAATTGTCCCCTGAGCACATTCTGATCCTGCATCATTACCTGTTAACTTTCCTAATAAACCCTATAACTGTGAGTATGCTGTCTGACGTCTGTGTGGCCATTACAATGCACCATAGAACCCAGTTGAGTAGAGAGAGCTGTAGGAGGGATGATTTGGTGCCACATTGGATGGCACTTAGCAATAATAGCAATGATCATACATCTATCTCCTGGTGTTTGATACACCAATACCTCACTCAACCTGTCAAAAACATGCATTGCCTTTTTCTTAAGCCAGCAACTTATCCATTTTCTATTTCTATTAATCGCCAAGCAAATGAAGTCTAAACCCTCAGACTGGCATTCAAGGATATCCTTGATTTGGCAAAGTCTATCTATTAAAGTTTATCTCCCTCTACATGTACAGTGTCTGTGGATGATATAAACAATCTACATTCATCTACTACCCAAACGGTTGGTTGCTTAAACCCAGATAGTAATGTCTTAAAAGAAAGACCTAGTGATCTACTAAACAAAAAAATTCAGTCATTGGAAACCTTATGGAATTCAGTTCTACTTGTGGCATGCAGGGTTGCCATAAGTCAGAATCAATTTGACACCAACAGGTTTATATATACAGTGAGTTATAGTCACAACATGCACTACTATTGCGCTCTAAACATAACCTTCTTTTAGAAAGACTGAATTTATAATTTAAATGAATCCCACTATTCCCTCCTAGAATTTTCTTCTCTCATTGTCTACACTGGCTAAGATTTAGGCCAATGTAGAGTACCACTTCCTCCAGAGAGACTCACATGGTATTCCTACTGAAGCCATTCTTTAATCTTGAGCTTCATTTTGAATTTCTCTTAAGGTACTTGTCATATTCTGCCTTGATTATTATAACATATGTGATGTATCCTCCCTACTAAATTAGAAGCTCCTTAAAAACAAGGTAAGTTTCTAATCAGTTACCAAAATCAAAACCAAACCAGTTGCCATCAGTTGGATTCTAACCTATGGCAACTCCAAGTGAGTTACAGTAGAATTGTGCTCCATAGGATTTTCAATGCCTGTGACCTTCTTTTTATTTTCTCCCAAAGTGTAAGGACTTTATTTGGGGGTGGGGAGAGCCAAAGTATACAAAGTAAAAAGACTGAGGAAATTTGTGTGCAAGAGAGAGTGTGTGTGTATGTGTGTGTTTAATAGATGGCGGGGGTAGTAAAGGATTCTTTCAAAGCCATAATTCTATGAATAAGAAGCAAGTAGAATAAGAAGCAAGTATTATAACTAGAGTTACCATGTCCAGCCTGGCAGAAAGAAGCATTAAACTAAGGTAAACTGGGAAAAGGGATCTTGTCTGTCTTGCTGTGTTATACATTAGTCTCTAATCACATTGCTTTGTTGTTGTTAAGTGTCATCGAGTAGGCTCAATTCATAGCAACCCTGTATAGGGCTGCCAAGGAGCAGCTGGTGGGCTTGAACTGAAGACCTTGTAGTTAGCGGTCCAGTGCTTACCCTACAGTGACACCTTATCCTATAGGAGTCCAATCACAGTGCTTAATAATCAGGAATTATTTGCTGAAGAAATTAAGAGAAGGAGAAACTAAAGAGGAAGAAGGGAGAGACAAAGAAAGAGAAGAAAGTAAACATGAAAAAGAAAGTAGAGCATCAAGGGTGGTGGAAGAGAAAGCACCTATCAAATGGGTTGAGTTTATTGGACACTTTAGCTGAGTAAGAGCCAGTTTCATGGCTTGGACAATGCAAGGGAAATAAACATTACACATGAGAACTGAGAAGGGTTAAAATGGAGGGTCAAGGCTCAGATCAAAGCTTTTAAAAAGTGTTACAGAAATCCTTGTCAGTACAGCATGATATTTCCAAGTGCCTATTTCCACAGCTCACAAACTCGGGGCCACATATGTACCCACAGAATTGGCATGCAGATGGAATCTTCCCTTCTTTACAGTACTTCTTCACAATGCACTTCTGTTTTTCGGTGGTTTGGCACATGGTTTTCTGACTCTTGCAGTTGCCATCAGGATTGACATAAGTACAGTTGTAACATTTGAGAGCTTGCAGGAAGTCCAGCAGCATGCAGAGGCCCGCCAACAGCAACAAGAGGCATTTACATCTCAGAAGCCAGCACCAGAGATGGGCAGAAGGCAGGGATGAGAGGTCTCTCTGTGACCTTTAGAAGGTAATAGCTAGGCCTTTCTTCCAAGGTGTTTCTGGGCTGATTCGAAATAACAATCTTTTGATTCATACTCAGGCACTAAATCATTTGCACTACCCAATGACTCCAATTAGATATATAACAGATATATTTATTATTTATAATGAATAGTTATCATTAGTATAATAGATGTATTTGACATCTTTTCACATCTTGCTTGAAAATCTAGAATATTTATCATCATCAAATGCAAAAGAAAAACTAATAACAACTCTTATTTTAATATATTAAGCAACTTCAGTAATCATTACTTTCAAAATATATCTGTGTGATTTATGAACATATAATGTGAAAGATAAACTTATTGAGTAGATTAAGTTTTAAACACATCAAAATTAAAATGACGATTCTATGTTTATAACAGAAGCAAGTTTATCAATAAAGCACTCTAGTTCCTAATATCAAAGCTTAAAATTATGAATTAATTAGCTATATTAGATAGTGATTTGAAATGTAACTTCTTGGCATATTCTTTGTCTAACAGAACTATACCTTTAAATACAACTAATGCCAGATGGTCTACTCAATATATTAAAAAAACAACAACAACAAAACAGCAGGAAGCAATGTACTAATGATACTCAAGAAGAAAATCTGCAGAAACTCAACCAATGAATGAAGTCTTCAGTTGCTAAGCTGTTCCCTTACCATGGCAACCCCTACTTCAGAAAATGCACTGAATTTTCAAGTCAAATAAGCCACCCCTCTTAAAACTTCACTGTCCTCCAAGCTATGATGATCATATATTTAAGATAATACACCTACAACTTTTCACTCACCTCAAGTCAAGACTATCTATGAAAAGCCTTTGTTTGTTCTTCCATTTTAAAAATATTTATTTACACTCATTTTTAATCTCTCTTACTTTCTGGATAAACACACTGCATTTATAAAATGGGGTGCATATGTATGTACAGACACTTATAGGCTAATATAAAGACAAAAGTTATTGTCTTTAAACTTTTCACTGGTGCATGCCCTTATCATTCTTTTATTTATTTTTATTTTTAAGCTTTTATTGTGAGTGGTCGTTTACATGGGAAAACATTGGTTTAGCACTCATCCAATCATATTTTGTTTCATTACAATGGTTACAATTCCCTCCATGCATCATCATTCAACAGTATTTGCTTGTATTCCCTCTGATTGTTTTGGTTTCCCATGTATACAAAAACATACAGCAATATATAATTATTTAAGCAACTAAAGGGTACATTTTGCAAGCCTACCTCCTGGCCACCAGCACAGTCTTTTTCTTTCCATAAGTCTAGAGTCCTTAGCTGCTCTATCTCTCCATGACATTACTTCTGCCTCCATCTCTAGTGTCGCTGCTTCTCTGGTTAAGAGTTCCATATTCCACTCATGCTCCTTTGATGGTCCTAGGGTCCTCTGTTCATGGAATGTAAGATTAACTACTCCCCACTTTATATTACAAAGCTTCTACCTTTACAGTTGTGACAATCACAATTA
>NW_006408584.1:16688580-16696667 GCF_000296735.1 Chrysochloris asiatica
TCAAGGTCATATTTTTGCTCTCCTGGACTTGTTTTCATTTTCTTCAGCTTCAGTTTGAATTTGCATATCAGTAATTGATGGTCTGTTCCACAGTCTGCCCCTGGCCTTGTTTTCACAATTAGGTGCCGTCAAATCAGTACCAACTCATAGAGACCCTATGCAAACAGAACGAAACACTGCCCGGTCCTGCACCAACATCACAATTTTTGTTATGCTTGATCCCATTGCTGCTGCCACTGTGCCAATCTATCCCATTGGGTGTCCTCTTTTTTGTTGACTCTCCACTTTACCAATGACATTCTTCACCAGGGACTTGTCCCTCTTGATAACATGTCTGAACTATGAGAGGCAAAGTCTGGCCATCCTGGTTAAAAGGAGCATTCTGGCTGTATTTCTTCCAACACAGACTTGTTTATTCTTTTGGTGGTCAATGTTACTTTTAATAGTCTCCTCCAACACCATAAATTAAATGCATCAATTCTTCTATGGTCTTCTTTATTCATTGTACAACTTGCACAGATGAGGTTATTGAAAATACCATGGCTTGGTTAAGGTGCACCTTAGTCTTCAAACTGGTATCTTTGCTCTTGAAAACTTTAAAGAGGTCTTGTGCAGCAGATTTGCCTTTTGCAATACTTAACCTAGTTTCTTGACAGCTGCTCCCATGAGAGTTGATAGTTGATATGAGCAAAATAAAGTCTTTGACAACTTCAATCTTTTCTCCATTTATCTTGATGTTATTTACTGGTTCAGTGGTGAGGATTTTTGTTTTCTTTACATTAAGGAGTCACCCATATCAAAGACTACGGTCTTTGATCTTCACCAGTAAATATCTTAAGTCTTCTTTGCTTTCAGCAAGCAAGGTTATATCATCTGCATATAGCAAGCAAGGTTATATCATCTGCATAATGAGTCTTCCTCAACCTTGATGCCACAATCATATAATCCAACTTGTCGAATTATTTGATCAGCACACAGATTGAATAAATATGGTGAAAGAATACAACCTCATGCATACTTTCCCTAATTGTAAACTATTCAGTGTTCCCTTGTTCTGCTTAAACAACTGCCTATTAATCTATGTACAGTTTCCTCATGCGTAGAATTAAGTGTTCCAAAATGTTGTCCATAACTGCAGTGTTGTACATAACTTGTCATGACCCATACAATTGAAAGCCAAGATTCATCTGACGTCAGTAATGAGATCCTTTATTCCATGTCATCTTCTGAATCCAGCTTGAACCTCTGGTATTTCCCTGTCAAAATACTTTTGCAGCTGTTTTTTATCTTTAGCAAAATTTTACTTGCATGTGATACTAACGATATTGTCCACTGATTTCCATATTCTATTGGGTCACCTCTTTGAAATGGGTGCAAGTATGGATCTCTTCCAATCAATTGACCAAGTAGCTGTCTTCCAAATTTCCTGGCATATACTTCTAACAACATATGCTCTACTGAACTTCTGGTGTGGGGCTGTAGGAGCCACACTGGACTTCAAACCACAAAGTAGGCAGTTCAAATTCACAAGTTGCTCCTCAGAAACCCTATACAGGATTGCTTTGATTCAGAACTGACTTGATAGAACTTAGCAACATCAATGTGCTCTACTATATTCATGGATAGATTTGCAGCATATGCAAATTCATATGTAGAAATATCCTGCTGCATTTTCTAGTTAAAATGATCATTTGACCCATAAAAGGGAGATGATCTTGTTTTATATGATTGAAAATACAGAGAATCTATGATAATATTTGGAACTTTATTTTGGAATCAAGATAAGGTGTTGGGGTAGAAAGGATATTTAAACTCTAAGACATAGTATACAGAAGCCTATTGTGTCTTCTGCAATAAGAACTAACATATTCAAATCTTCATTATAGAAAGTACTGATGTTTCCAGGACTCCTCTAATTGAGTTGACTTCTGAAATGTATTATCTCAAATAGTCTAACTGAAAAGAAGGCTAGGAAGTCCAGAACAATTCCCACCAGGCAGTCAAATGACACCAGAATTTACTTACCCTTTCTCTCTCTCTCACTCTTTCTAGTTCTCAGACTCTCTCTCAAATTCTATCTCTCTACCTCTCTATCTATTTCACTGATGAATCTCTTTGTATATCAGTTTTACCAGTTTCCAGTGAGTTGATTCTCAAAGCAACCCATGTATCCGATTATTTCTGCATTCTGTTGGGTCACCTCTCTTTGGAATGGATGCAAATATGGACCTCTTCCAATCAGTTGACCAGGAAGTTGTCTTCCTAATTTCTTGACAAAGATGAGTGAGTGCTTCCAGTACCACTTCCATTTGCTGAAAGATTTCAATTTGTATTCCATCAATTCCTGGTGCTTTGTTTTTTGCCAGTACCTTCACCGCACCTTGGACTTCCTCCCTCAGTATCATAGGCTCTTGATCATATGCTACCTCTTGAAATGGTTGAACATCAAACTATATTTGAAATATAGGACCCCCTTAAATTATGGTATATAAAATAGTGATATGCTTTATTGTAAGATTTTAGGAATTTGTTGTGAAAATAAAATATATATGAGTGAATTTATTTAAAAAACAACAACAGCACAAAACTTTACCAAAATAATTACATGATAAACTTTGTTGGCAATTTGTAGTCAGGATACGTACAGACAAAAAAAAAAAATTCAAAATCTTCAGGTTAATGTTTTTGTAAGAGGGAGTGTCTCAGTTGAGCAGGACATGGGCTTATCATACTCATACAAAGACTTGAGATAATTTTACTTAAACCAAAGTAAAATAATTTCCCTTTTTGATTATCACATTATTTCAAGTGAAAATAGTTGGCTTGAATTATTCAGATAATTCTTTAATTCTCTGTTTGATCTAAGCATAGTCATGACCTTTGGGTGTTTTTGAGAGTGGGAGTCAGACATCTGTCTCAAATGTGAGATTAGAAAGAAGATGTATAGATTAGAAAGGAAAGATTTTTATGTATGCCAAGGACCAATGAATAATACTGGTAATAGTCTGATTGGGCTGTTTTTTTTTGCAGCCATTTCTTTTCTAGACTTATTAAAAGTGCCTTTTATATTTCAAATATAGTTCCTAATCAGAATTCTCCTTTTTAACAAAGGCTGTATATTAAATGGAGTCCTGATGTGGTGCTGAAGGATAAACCCTGGACTGCTAACTGCAAGGCTGACGATTCAACTCCACCAGCAACTCCTTGGAAACCCTACAGAGGGTTGCTATAGTCAGAACTTACTTGACAACATTTAATAACAACAACAATTATCAAATATGCAAGATAATACCCCACCACTTGTCTGTCAAGCCACTGTGGTGGCTTGTGTGTTGCTGTGATGTTGGAAGCTATGCCACCAGTATTTTGTTTGCCTGGAGGGTCACCCATACTAGACAGCTGAGCTTCCAGACTAAGAAATACTTAGGAAGAGAGGAAAACTATTTCCAAATATTTAGCCACTAAAAACTTTTTAAAGAGCAGTAGAACATTGTCAGATAGCACCAGAATATTGAATATTGAAACTTTATGAATAGCACCAGAATACTGTCAGCAGCAATGGCTCAAGTGTAAAACAATTGTGAGATTGGCGCAGGACCAGGTAGTGTTTCGTACTGTTGTGCATAGGGCCGCTATGGGTCAGAACTGACTTGATGGCACTGAACAACAAGATAATAGCAATAATTTTTACATAATTGTAATATGTTTTATAAAAATTCACAGTTATGGAATAAGGAGACAGTTTCCTGATTGTTGGTTTGGAAAACATTGTCAACAAATATGCAATATTCTTTAGTGTAATAACTGTTTTCACAGTAAAATTTAATGTAAACACATAAACAGGTCAAACACAAGAACTATTTTTGAAAAGAAACCTCACCCAAATTGGTTATTTATGTTCTCCACCCATAACCTGCAAAAGCACAATACATTATTCATTCTTCGTAGTTCTCATAAACATGGAGTTGCCCTTATAAACCACAGCACCTTCGCCAATGACCCTTTCCCAGAGCTCATGCTCTCCTGGAACTAGGATTCTAATTTGGAATACACTATTCAGGAACCTAAGATTTTATCCCAAATATTTTGTGAGGTGGTAGATGACTGGCTCAAATTCCAAAAAAAAAAAAAAATGCTCTTATATATGCTACAAAGCACTGTAATTCTCATATATGTACCTAGTCTTCATTGATCAGGTCTCATAATTGTATTATACCTTGTACGTAACTGCCTTTCCTTGGGCAACCATTGGCTTTACCAGTGCCTGTTTTGAAGGAAGAGTCAGTACTTCATTCCATCTGCAAAGTAATCAACTCCACAAAGCATTAGAAAGCAGAGTTCCATTATCCCAAAAGATCCTAAGTCATTAAGTCTTCCTTTCTTTCTCTCCCTGACTCTCCACACAGCTGCATAATATGTCCTTCTCTTTTTTATTTAATTTAGCTCATTTCTCAGCCCTGTAGGTCCAACTCCAAAAAGAGTCCATCAGAGTAGTCTTCCAACAAAAGCTTGCTTCTTTCTAGAGAGTGAATTCTGCTGCCAAGAAAAATAATACTTTCTGAATATACTAAAAGTATGCTGAAGTGATTTATTTCGTTCCTTTCCTGATTTTTTTGCCACCCCACACACTCTCCCACCACCTCAAGCTGTGACTACTCATTCTGGCACAACTGTACCCATTTACAGCACATCATCAGGCAAGGAATTAAAAACACACTAATAAGTAACATTCTACTAAGACCTCTTCACAGACTTCAGTTCATATAAACAACTCATGACCCACAATGACACATAAGAAATGTGGGTAAGTGCTGCCAAGTTAGTTCCGACTCATAGTTACTCTGTATAAAGGTTCCAAGGCTTTAAATCTTTGAGAGAGCAGAAAGCCTCATCTTTCTCCTGTTAAGCGGCTGGCAGCTTGAACTGCGGACATTGTGGCTCACAGTCCTGTGTTTATTGTATGGAGCCACTGAAGAAATAATTACATTTATTTCCCATCTATATCCATTACTGTAGGAAATATTCTAAAAGGAGTACCAAACTGTATAACAGGAAATGGGTTCTAGGCCTAAACTACACAACTTTGGGCAGGGTATTTTCTCTCAGAAGTTCTATTTAATCATTTATGAATAAGAGTGTTCCTGCCAGCTAGGTACGAAAAAAAAAAATCTATAATTCTAATGCTTCACAATTCTATGTAACACTAATAAAGACTAGGTTGCGCATTCACAGTAATTTAAAACAAATCTAACCTAGTCAAAATTAATTAAATACTAATTGTCTTCGCATGGTGAATTTCTCTCCCAAAAGCTTCCAACAAATCATTACTCAACTATTAGATAAATGTAGCTGGAGGAATGTTCTGAAATGGTTGCCAATGCTTTGAGAAAAACTATAGATGGAATTCTACTTCAATAAATAATTCAAACTACATTGTTTTTAATTGTTCTTATGTTTGTTGTTGTTGTTAATCATAGATTTTGAATTGCATACTCAAAACATAACAGTATACTGAGCTATATTTTACTACTGGAAATTGACTCACCAGCTCAAAATTATGGGTTTTTTTGTGTGTGCGTTTTTTTTTACTCCATAAATACTTTTGTTTTTAACAAAATTTATCAAGGTAGAAAACAGAATAGGTTGTTGCTTATATATGTAATATAATAAATTACATGCCTAATACTATGCTGTTTTTAAGTGTTGCCAAGTTGGTGCCAACTCATAGTGACCCTATTTGGGGTTTCCAAGGAGCAGCTAGAAGGTTTGAACCACCAACATTGTCATTAGCGATCCACCGTTTATTCTACAGCACCACACTAGGAGTCCATGTGTGGTGGTGGTGGTTATGTGCCGTGGAGTCCGAACCAACTCATAGCGACCCTGTACAGGCTTTTCGAGGCTGTAAATCTTTACGGGAGCAGAAAGCCTCATCTTTCTCCTGCGGAGCACCTGGTAGTTTTGAACTGCTGACCTTAACAGCCCGATTCGTAATTACTATGCTACCAGAGCTCCTTAGGAGTCCATGTGTATGTGTCTGCATATATGAATGTGTCTTGGTAGCACAATGGTTAAGCACTCAGTTTCTACCAAGATGTTGGCAATTCAAACGCACAGTGGCTCTGTGGAAAAATGACCTGGCAACTGCTCCCATAAAGATAAAAATGACCTGGCAACTGCTCCCATCAAGGAAACTATGAGGCAGTCCTACTTTGTCACACAGGATCATTATAAGTTAAAATTGCCTAGAAGATACCTAACAACAATGTATATATGTGTACACATGTGTATAAAGAAAATGTTAACATAATCTGCATTCCAAATTGTTTTAAAGGTTAATAAGAGAAATCAACTCCTAAGAATAAAATTCCAAAGACTCCTGACCATTTCTGTCATACATTCTCTCAACAAGGTGGAAATTCACCTTTATAGAATGTACATCTTTGTTACATACTAATTGAAAAGTTACATAAAACAACCACTTGGAACACTAAAGAAAGAGACGTGAGAAACATGAGTCATCTTTCACTGGCCTGAAATGAAGTCCTCTCTACCCTTTTACTTTGCAAGTTTAAAATTTGAAAATTTCAAATTTTAAATTCTGCTCAAATCCTTACTTCCTTCTGAAAGTCTTCCTTTGATACTATTGTCTCTCTTGCACCCTATAGAGTTAGATTCAGCACTTGAAAACTAAATACTTGATAAAATACTGTTATTTTTGCTCCTTTTGTATTTCCCCAATTTGAAGACTGTAACTCACATAGTAATCACTTTATTATTAATGTTAAATAAATACATTAGTGGTGATGGTGGTGGTGTGCCGTGGAGTTGATTCCGACTCATAGCAACTCTGAATAGGGTTTCTGAGGCTGTAAATCTTTACAGGAGCAGAAAGCCTCATCTTTCTCCCATGAAACAGCTGGTAGTTTCGAACTACTGACCTTGAGGTTAACAGCCCGACTCGTTATCACTACGCTACATTAGAGAAACAAAATATTAACATGTATATTAATGAAAGATGCACTACATTCACTTTTCTCTTCTACTCAGAGTTTGATTTCCAAAATGCACACTAGTTTGAGAGCATTTCTATTTGGTATTGCCAAACTCCTAATGAATGTCAGCTTTTCTTGGTGATCTAATTAAGGCTATTTAGATCTAGAAGTTGGTAGTCAAATCTATTTTGACTTATTAGATTGTAAAAAGCATTATTACTTTGGTCTGAGAACTAACAGCATCGTGAAAAATGTGATATGACCTACAAATGAGGACCTTCTTGGCTTCTTGGAAATGTTGCCAAAGGTTATGAATGTTCTGCTTATGTGACTGACTGCCTTTATAGAGCTCATAAATACATTACCTTCACTAAATAAACTGACTGAGAAAATGCCAGTAAGTCTCACTCTGCTATACATTTAGGAACAAATTCTCATTCATTCATTCTCTTAGTACAGAGGTCACAGAATTTTGGTAACTAAAGAGTATTGTCTTATTGTTAAATAGCAATAAGAGTTTGGAGACTATTCAGGAAAAATACTTTCAAACTCATGCTGAATTAATGTCCTTGAAACTACTGTTCCTGAAAGTTACATGTAATTTTAATAGTACAGTTGTGAGTACTGAAATAGAAGTTGGGGAGAAGGAGAAAATATTGGTTAGAACAGTATAAACTGCCTCCCCCTACTTATCCAGGAATCTGAATGAACTATAAAAAGCATATACAGAAGACTACTATAATTGCAAAAATATAATATAATCATGTAACTTAGAGATTTTTGCTATTAGATTGAGGCATAGGATTGTCATACACATCTTCGTTGTTAAGTGCTGTAAAGTCAGTTCTGACTCATGTTGTTGTTGTTAAGTGCCATTGAGTTAGTTCCAACTCACAGCGACCCTGTTATAGGGTTTCCGAGGAGCAGCTGGTGAGCTTGAACTGCCAACCTTGCAGTTCAAACGGCTGTGCAGTCTGGTACATTAACTCACAGTGCCACTATAGGGTTTCCAAGGAGCTGCTGATGTGTTTCAACTGCAGATCTTGCAATTTGTATAGTACAGTACTCAGGTAGTATAGTGAAATCGGGCTG
>NW_006408584.1:16696767-16698341 GCF_000296735.1 Chrysochloris asiatica
AGCCACTCATACATTGATAGACCCCATTTTAGGTAACCAATGTCTAGTTGACCATCCCTATCAACCCTGTATACCAAGGGGATAGGCTTGATCCTTGATGTGAAGATTTCTTCCGTCTCAGTTGGTATTTTGAGCTACTACATCCAGGAAATATATATAGGTCAAGTTCATCAAATTGTAGCAATTTACACTTGATTCCTTTATCAACAGTCTTTATCTTCCTCTAGTCGCGCTCTGATCATCAAGCCATTGAAACTAGGGCTTATCAGTCTTTATTTGCTGGAAATAAATCTATTATATTTTAATTCCATTTTTCCACAGACTTTTTGTAGACCCCTCATATATCATTTAAGTAATCAATGAAGTAAGTAATTTGGAAAAAAAAGCAGAAAGGTATTCTTATCATTATCAGTCTCTTAGTTATCTAATATGAATGCTCATATATCAGCTATGTTTTAATTTTTTTACTTTTATTGTGAATTGAATGAAGGTTTACAGAGCAAATCAGTTTTCCATTGAACAAGTCATACACATTTTGTGTTATGTCACTGCAATCCCCACAGTGTAACATCACTCATCCCACACCTACGCTGTGTTTTCCACCTCCATTCTTCCTTGTCTCCTAACACTTCCTGCCTTCTGAACTTTGTCCTTGGACAAATATTGTCCTTATGATCACAAATGGTTGATTGTTCTAAAGAGTAAGTACCATCCTAGAGTTACTGCTCACCTTGTAGACCTTGTGTGGCTGAAAATTAAGCCACAAAGGTGAGTTCAGTTTCAGTCCTGAAGAGCCATAGTTTCCACTATTCTCTAACTGACCAGGAAATCTGGTCTATTTTATGATTTTGAATTTTGTTATACATCTTTCTCCCACTCTAAACAGGATCTTGTAAAGTGATCTCTTTCAGAGTGGTGGGTACAGCTAGCCAGGCACCAACTAGTTTTTCTGGTTTCAAGATCGTGAAAACTGAGGTTCCTGTGGTCCAATACTCCTTTGTTTTGTTTCCTTGTTGATTTCCTTGTTGATTTTCTTAACTCTTCTTTGCTCCAGATGGTGAGAGCCCAGTAATTGCATCTTACAAGCCACTCACAAGTCGTTAAGACCCCAGTTGGTATTCATCAAGTAGAATATAGAACATTTACTTTGCGAACTATCTTGTGTCAATTGATCCTGATATCACCTGAGACTATGGTCCTGAGCCTCCAGGCCTAGAGACTTTAGTTGTAACTAAGAAGCTCTCTTAACTTCGCCCCTTATTGCTATTTGTTGTTGTTGTTAAGTACTGTCGTGTCGATTCCAAACCATAGCGACCCTGTGTAGGGTTTCCAAGGAGCAGCTGGTGAGTTTGAACCACCAACCTTGCAGTTCAAAAGACTTTACGGTCTGACACAATAGCCCACAGTGCCACAATTGTTGTTGTTGTTGTTGTTGTTGTTGTTGTCAGGTGCCATCAAGTCGGAACCGCCTCACAGCAGAACGAAACAATGCCCAATCCTGGGCCAACCTCACTACCACTGCCACACTTGGTACCATCAATGATGCCACCTGGCTGATCCATCTCGTTGGAGGT
>NW_006408584.1:16698441-16708166 GCF_000296735.1 Chrysochloris asiatica
TAGCTTGTCATGATCCACACACTCGAAAGCCTTTGTGTAGTCAATTTTAAGTATAGGTTAGCCTAACTTAAACAGCATGTTTTGTTTTCTGTTGTGATGTTTTGAGATTGTTATGCTATTGTAACTTAGATTATCAAAGGGAAAGCACAGACTGTTTTTTAACTGACTTTAGAGACCCTGGTGGAACCCTGGGTTAGGCATTGTGATACTAACTGAAGGTCAGTGATTCAATTCCACAAGCCTTTCTGTGAGAGAAAGGTAAGAAAGGTAAGGCTATCTGCTCCTATGGAGAGTTATAGCCTCAGAAACAAAAGGTTACTTCATGTTGAAATTGACTTGATGGTAACTGATGTTTTTATGATTAATAAAATGACTTTAAGCATCTTTTTTTGTACTTATTGGTATTTTTGTATCTTCTTTAGAGAAATGTCTATTCAAATCATATACTCATGATGTATTCATGAGTTGTAGGAATTATTTATATGTTCAGATAATTAAATCCTTACAAGATATATGGTTTCTAAATTTCTGTATCCATCTGTACAGTGTCTCTTTTCTTTGTTGAAAATAATGTTTCGTGTACAAAAGTTTTTAATTTTAATGCATTCCAATTTATCTATATTTGTTGTTGGTTTTGTTCTCATACTTTTGATGTCATATCAAATTATCCACTTGCAAAATCAAAAGAAAGAAAGAACCAGGACAGGAAACAGAACTAGTCTAAAGTAGAGAATTAACATCAGATCCAGTTCATGATCAACTTGAGTACATGTGCCTGGCACTATGGATACAGTCAGGAACCTGATAGAGATGGCCCACCTCTCCTCAAGCTCACAGTAAAAGAAGAACTGTCCTGATGTGGTGCTATAGGATAAATACTTGACCCTAAGGTCAGTTTGCACTGCAAGGTCAGCTGTTCAAACTCACCAGCCACTTCGTGGAACCCCTATGTAGGGTTGCTATGAGTCAGAACCAACTCAATAGCACTTAACAACAACATGCACAGATAAAACTATTTGCTCTGAGAGTGCATGCAGGAAGGGGTGTAGGTGTACTTGCCTGTTCTGAAATGTGTGTGATTAGGACCCCTGGCTGGCAAAGACTGTTTGAGCTTAGCTAGAACCAAAAGGTTGGAGGTTCAAACCCACCCAGAGGCACCACATAAGAAATAAACCTGATGATCTGTGTCTATACAGATTACACCCAAAAAAATCTTATGGGGCAGTTCTATTCCGTAACAGTTGGGGACTCTTATTAGCAGCCCAGAGTCCTGATGTGGCGCTGTGGGTTAATGCACTGGACTGCATTCACCAATTGCTTCTTGGAAACTCTATATGGGTCAGAACCAACTCAATGACACTTAACAACAACAACAACAATCAGCAACACATATTAAAAACAAAAACAGAAACAATAAAATATGTAATTGATTCTCAAGCACCGTCACTCATCCATTCATCACATTCAGCAATGTGCTGAGAACCTAAGGACCAGACAAAGCCACTGGATATTCCACACTGAAAAGGTAGCAGAAAAGGACTGAAAAAATGAGAGAACATGTCACTTATTTGACTATTAAAAATAAAACACTCACATTTAATTTTTTTCCTACATTTAACGGAAATTATTATTTTGATAAGATATTTGGATTTGTTCATTTATCATTTTACTTACATTTTATAACATTTACATGAAAAATAATGTTATAAAACTTAGCTTATAAGTAGTTATAACTTATCAGGACTTTCTTAGAGCTGCATGGCAACTTAATTAAGAAGCTAGCAAAAAGGATCGTCCTCTAGAGACAAAAAAGTTTTAAACAATTTCGTCTTACTGCATTTACAGCCATGTTTGTGAAGCCTCATTTTTCAACTCTGATTTCTGTCAGAAATATAATGGAGAATGCTAAGGACATTGCAGTCAGGACATAAAACTCTTTAATGTGTCTAATAATAAGCAGTCTCTCTAAGTTAATACAGATTTAACCAAAATGAGTCTATTTTAAGAGTCAGATTGTTCCTTCTACAGCTCCATGACAGCTCTTCAAAATAGCTTCTATTAGAAAAATAAACTCAAATTACCCGTCTTTTTTTAGGGCATAAATATTCTTCATATGTTTACTAATATTTGCCTAGTGCATAAAGGAAAGAGATTTACTGTGCATTTTGTAAGGAATACATTAAGGTCAGTGTAATATCTTTAAAGAGATGAAAATTCACATTTTAACTTTTGTTTAAACCCTTCTTTTCAACAATAGACATGTTCTTCCTGTGTCTGTAAGCACTGGACAACTAACCAGAAGGTCAACGGTTCAAATCCACCAGCTATTCCTTGGAAACCAACTCAATGGCAATTAACAACAACAAAAACATATGACTATGTAATAGTCACGTGAGAAGTACCAATCTATATCTATATATATTTTTTACTGCTTAGCATTTGCTAAAAATTTAATTTGACTCTTGAGAAAATAATTTAACAAGCTGATTTCTCATTGTCTGAACTTTGTAAAAGTTATGCCGGTTCTGTAAAGTTAATGCTCTTTCCAAAAGTGCATTAACTCAATTCCCATGATGCTGATGATTATACTTAGAATCTGGCTTAACATTTACTGAGTTCCCATAATAAATAAGACTAGATTCCTCCAGTAAATTGTTTTCACAAAAAGTTTGTGTTGAACAAGGTGTATTTTAAACCATCATGATTTGAAATGAATTAAAGTATTTCAACAGGGCTGTTTGCTGTACTTTAAAATTAGATGTCCAGCATCCTACCTAAAACAAAAATAGAACAATGTATATTTTATTTTGAAAATATCTTTGACATTTCCAGCATTTTCCCCTATGGTCTTTATATTTGTTAATAATATTATATGGGATACTTATAATGATGTAAATTTAACTCATCTGGAAAAAAAAGGTAATCAATTGCAAAAATTTAACAACACACTTTAGGATATGCAAAACATGGCCTAAAAGCGTGATCAGCAGATGAAATAAAATGGCACACACATAGTTGCTATTCATTAAAAGTTAAAAGTACAAGTTCCTTTCTCTTCTACATTTTCTTTTTATCTTGGAAAGTTGATTTCAGCATGAAATATTACACAGTATTTATTTTACAATGGTTGTGATAAAAGGTTGCATTAAAAACTATCCTTCGACTAGGAAAAGGAAAGATTATTGGTAATACTGGTCAGGTAGGTTACAGTTCAAACTTTATATTAAGTCCTGCTGCCCTGAACTTAAATATAAGTAGGTCAGTGGTCCAAGCTCTCCATCTCAGAAACCCTATACAGAGTCATTATGGGTCAGAACCAACTCAATTGAACTTAACAACAACAGCCCAACTTATGATCAAGGCTTTTGATTTGCACAAGTTGTTGAACTGAGCTCTAGAAATAAGATTTTTTTTTTTTTTAATATAACACAATGGCACTGAACAACAACTTCATAGTGAAAGGAAGTATTTTCTGGTTTGAATGTAGTAAGATTATCACCCTGTCAGTTTGTTGTAACGTGATGACAATGCATTGCAATGCTGAAAACTATGCCATTGATATTACAAATACCAGCAGAGTTGCTCATGGAGAACAGGTTTCAGTAGAGCTTCCATAATAAAACAAGGAAAGAAAGGCCCGGCATCTACTTCTGAATATTAGCCAATGGCAACCGTATAACAGCACCAATATAGTGCTGACAACAGATGAGTCTCTTAAACTAGAATTTGCTCAGATACATAGTGGCTGCAACAATGGATTTGAGCACTCCAATAATCATGGAGATGACCGGGGATGCGGCAATGTTTCAATCTTGTGCATGGGGTCCACAGGAGTTATAGCTAACAACCTGGATATCTAACAAACAAACAAAAATTCCAATATGTAGGAATAGAAATTGAATAGGTCCAATCAGATAGCATACCTTTGTGACCAGAACATGTGAGTAGTAGCTTTCTTTGAGCAAATAAACACGATAGTTACTGAGTCTCCCAGTAATATTAGCATGCATAAACTCAGCAAGGATTTTTACATAATCTGGATTTAAATTAAATACTTAGACGCACTTAAAACAATTGTTCTGCATCCATTTTTAAATAGAATTGGTTTGAAATCAAACCATAATTCTTTTTATTATTGTTGTTACATGTCCTCAAGTTGGTTATGACTCATAGTGACCCTGTATAGGGTTTCTGAGGCTTTTTTTTTTAATCTTTGTGTAAACCAAAAGCCTCGTATTTTTCCCACAGGGCAGCTGGCAGGCAGGAGCCACAGACCATGTGGTTCGCAGTTCAATGCATATCGTATGGAGCCGCAGCACTTATTATTATTAGTTATAGGATTCTGATGCTCAGCTGTGGTTTTTCAGTGACCAGATTTCTAGGGGGAAAAATACTAACTGTAGAATGTTGTTTCAGAGTATATTGTTGTTGTAATTAACTCTTTTATTTTGTAATCAACCTTGTAATATTTTATATAAACCACCCTAAAAATGAATTCCTGGTGTGACTCTGTAGGATCAGGACTGAACTGTGAACCACAGGTCAGCAGTTCAAATCCACCAGCTGTTCCTCGGAAACCCTACACAGGGTCTCTATGAGTCAGAAATGACTCAGCAGCACTTAACAACAACAACCTTAACAGTTTCAGGACAGTGAAAGATTTAGGTAAATCAATTCAAATAATAAGAGATACTGATGACACAAACAGGCTGTTTTATTACGTTTCTTACAAAACATCGGATCCTGAATTTTAAAAAAAGAAAGAGAAACATTCGCAGAGCAATGTACTCCCGGCATTCCAGGAATTAATGGGAGGGGGAGGAGAAAACAAATTTAAACATATTTCAACCTTAAGCTTATCTGACCCACCAGCTAACTGTCAGATAAATCTCCTTTATGGCATTTTCAAGTGCATGGCTTGAATACAATTTTATGAGGGAAGGAAAAATTAAATCTTGGGGTGCATGACTTACATGCTAAATACAGCACAAAGCTTCTACAAAGGACTCCTTCAGGTTTTTCTAATGCAAAATTTTTACTAAATAAATTGTTACTGACTATAAAACTTTTATTTGCCACTTAAAAAAGCAGTTTAACTTTCTAAAATGTCTCATACCTAACTCTACTAACTTACAGAGAAAGAAGAATAGAGCTTTATATCAGTCCAGTTATAACAACCAGCAAACAACAGTCGCACTTGAAAAGACATGCACTTGGCAGATTTCTAAATCATGTGAAACTGAATTCTACATACAAAAAAATGTAAGTATAGACAAAAATAGGCTAGTTCAATCTTTTCTTGTTATCATACTTTTGACATGCTAACATGCATAATATCAAAACTGAACTTAAACACAGGTTTGTTTTGCTATTTGCAAGTTTGAGAAATTTCATTATTTCAACAAATATTCAACTGTGACTACTATATCCTAACATACAACCAGACTTCTGGAATACAGAAGTAAATAAAATGTAATTCTTACCCACAGGAAGCTACTGGGTGATGAGATACGTCAACCATGGAAAATTCCATGAAAGTTAATAATAATTATTAGTATTCAATTATTGTTCAAACCAACATTGCAGTCCAGTGCTTAGCCTACAGTGCCACACCAGGACTCCATATATTGAATAAAGAACAGTATGTTTACTACTTCATTTAATAACCATGTTATTATCATTATAATCACCAGGTGATAAATCTGGGGCTTAGAGAGAAGTTAACTGACTTGTCAGGAACACTTAGCCAAGAAGAGGAAGAGTCTTTTGAACCTAGGCCCTCCCCTCCCCATCAAAGCTTACACTGTACAGCTCTGTGTTATTATCACCTATGTGCTAATGTGTCAAAGAACAATGGAAATACAAAGGCAGAACTCCAGTGGGGGGTAAGAAGATAACAAGGAATGAGAAAGGAGATCTCAAAGATCTTTTCATTTAGATGGAGCTTTTAAAAAAAAAAATTGTTAATCATGGTCTAAGCAATTATACTATAAATTATCTTGAAAAATAAGTTAACTGCAAAGTCAATATTGGAATTACCCTAGATTCATTTAGTTACCTAAAGAAGTAAAGACATTCTCAATAATGACAACCACTTTCTCTCTTCATATTAAATGATGCAAATTTGAAAGGAAACCTATAACACCTCACATTTGAAAATATCTATAACAAATAAAAATTCTTCAGGGTTGGCAACTGGAATTTTGCAGAAGCACTCAGCAGACATAGTGAAAGCAGAACTTATTTGATGCCATAGTCAAGAGGACCTAGTCTGAAGGAACATGAAGACTATGGAGCACATTTTCCATACCAACTGGAACCGAAGAAAATTTTTACAAATCTGTCCCATCTTCTCCATATCTAGGTGCAGTTACCTTCATTTAATTATTTTCTAAATATTCCACTGTTGTGTTAAGTGCATTGAGTAATCCTCTCAAACTTTGGACATATTTTCAGGAGATAGCAGTCCTGGAGAAGAACATCATGCTTGGTAAAATGGAGGGAAAGAGAAAAAAAGGGAGACCCCCAAAGAGATGGATTAGCACAGTGGCATCAATAATGGGATCAAGTGTAGCAGCAATTGTGAGATTGGCATAGCCAAGAGCGATATTTGTGCATGTAGACACTTTGAGTTGGAATGGACTCAATGGCACATAACAACAATTACTATCAAACACAGCTAAAATAATGTCCCAGTGAATTTTTTTTTAATACATTTTTTTGGGAAATCTGTATTAATGTTGTCACTACTTGCAGGGTTTATTTTTGGTATTTCTTAATATCTCTCCCAAAGGAAAAGATTGCACATATGTTAGTTTTACCCCTATTGTACGCCAATCAGATGATGATTCTTTCTGCCACTCTCAAATCAATTTCCATAGAAAGCTACATGTTTTGTCAGAACACAGGATATAAAGATAGGGGTCAGTGTAATTCCCCCACCCCACCACCAGCCAATCACACGTCCTTCAAGAACATAACTTCTGGTAAGAGTTGCTTTGACTTACTGGGATCTAAAAATACTTCTTTAAAACATCTAGGTCTGTCTCCAGAATCTAACATTTATCTTCAATTTGTAGTCATTTGCAATTATTTTCCACTAATGAAGTAATGAGTCTTATCTGGTCTGAATAGAAGTCATACACATAATCAAAACTCCCATTTCTCTTTTTGAGTTGTATAGAAATGTTGCCAGTATTTAATGTTCCATCACAATACTTGGCAAATGCATACTGGCATTCATACACTTTAAGTTTTAACAGATTTTTGAGGAGCTAGATCCAAAATAATCATTCCAGTCTTAGGGAGAGAAAAACCTATGCTCTAAAGAATGTTCTTAAGATAGTTATTTTAGGTATAAATCAAATTTACTCCCCCAAAACAATCTCAAACTACATGTAAGTGAATTAGTGCTTCCAACAAACTAATCCCAATTTGTATTTAACTTAAGAGAAGTGGTGTGCGAAATGATTCTATTACTTAGACTTACATTAATAAAGGTTTCTCTTATTATTATGGCAATGATGGATATGCATGCCTAGTGGAATACGTGTTTAAGTTTGAACACTTGGGCCCATATATGTAGAAATATTTTTAAAACATAAAATATAATCAAAAGGAAATTAAAATGAAGAACATGATTATTCCTGACAGGTATGATATCCAACTAGGCGATATCCAAGTACCTATAATCAAAGACACAGTCAAAGCAACCTTAGCCACAGCCTTCATCCTAGTCTCACAGGGACCACGGGCACTAACTCCCGGCCCAAGAAGAATGCTCCTGGGTCCAGATGCACATAGTGTGTTTGGAGATAAGACTGGTGCCCAGACCCCTTGCAGTACTGCTAATCAAGGCTGGCTAATACCAGTGACAGGAAGGTAAGTTCCCACTTCTCCTTCTCAAATGTGTCTGTTCTGACACTAGCTGCACATGCAGCACTTCTTTCTTTGTTCCTAGTCCCTCAGAGCTAGGTCAGATCTCACAAGTCAGTCCAAAACCTCAGATACCAGTCACAAGCTTGGGAGTCTCCATGAACCCTATTTCTTAACTGCTGGCTTCAAATTTGGTGTTTTTCCACTATCCATTCTGGATGCCAGTCATAAGCTCAGGAGTCTCCAGGGCCCTCATGACTTCTGACCTGATGGCTACAAATTTAGGCTATCTTTACCCCCTCATGATAACAGTCATAAGCTAAGGGATCCCATTCTGACCTGCTAGCTTCCATTATTCCCGTGGGTTCAATAATTTGCTAGAAGGATTCACAGCACTGATGGAAATCACTATACTTATTATTATAATTTTATTATAGCAAAAAGGATACAAATGAAGAGACACATTTAGCAAGGACTAGAAGAGTTCCAACAACAAAGCTTCAAAAGAGACATGCTACCCTCCCATGTCCATTGATGTCTGACGCCAAGCAAGAAGCCCATAGAGTTTCCCAGTCTAGACCCTTTATTGGGAGCTAGGTTAAGTGTGATCTGGAACCCTCATCAAAGACACTCAGGGTTGCTGGAGAAATTTCAAGGTTTTAGAGGTTATCTCTTAGAGACCATGACAAAAGACCAAATTCTTTAGTTAAAGTTAATTACAAGCCCCACAACCGGCAACCCTCCTCCAACATATTTTTCCAGTCTCTGAAGTGACACTAAATTGAAGCCAACATTCAGCTAGTAAAGAATCAAGCTGATTCCAGTGGTATCATCCTTCTCTCCCTGATTAACTCAAAATACAATTTTCTTTACCTTTTATGAATCTGAATGTTGAAGGTCTGAAAGCATAAATCATTTTCCAGAGATAAATTTGACTGCAGTGCACAGTCTACTGCCAAACAACTACAAAGATCAGTTCTTTCTGTTCAGGAAGAGACCTGGTGATGTCAACAAACACCTTCTGTCTATAAACTTCTATCTAAGTAAGTTTCCCACTTGCTGCTTCTACCACAGCGAAGGACTTTCTGTGTTACATGTTGTGTTAGGTAATTTAAGAAAACCAATAACAAATTTGACACAGCTCTCCTGCTGGAAAATAAAATAATTATGAGCAACTTCATAAAAGTTGTAGCCAAGTAAATGATTTGTAAAGCCAAACATTATTTCCAAATATCTTCATCAAAAATATTATTCAAACTACAAAAATAGAACGTAATTATGAAATGTAAACAGTTAAGGCCTTTGCTCTGTTTCAAAGGCAGTTGTTGTTGTTGTTGTGTTGTTTCTGACTCACAGTGACCCTGAATAGAGTGTCCTGGGATTTAAATCTTTGTAGGAGCAGAAAGCCTCATGTGTCTCCAGTGAAGTGGCTGGTAAGCTTATCATATGGAGCCACCATGTTCCACTCAAAATAGTTGTTGCTGTTGTTGTTGTTAAGTGCAGCCGAGTCGGCTCTGACTCATAGCAACCCTATAGTTGTTGCTGTTGTTAGGTGCCATAGAGTAGGTACCGACCCATAGCAACTTTATGCACAGCAGAATGAAACACTGCCTGAACCTGGGCCAACTTCACTACTGTTGTCATGCTTGTGTCCATCGATGGGGGTCTTTCTCTTTTTCTCTGACCCTCTACCTTACCAAACATGATATCCTTCTCCAGTGACTGGTCCCTCTTGACAATATGTCCGAAGTATGATAGACGAAAAGTTTGGCCATCCTGGCCTCCAAGGAGCAGTCTGGCTGCACTTCTTCCAAAACAGATCTATTGGTTCTTTTGGCAGCCCATGGCAC
>NW_006408584.1:16708266-16710990 GCF_000296735.1 Chrysochloris asiatica
TAAAAATTATCATATAACTTGTGGATGTTGCTACTTGTATGAGGCATAGAATTGTCTTCAGCATACAGACCATTAATTTAAAACAAACAAATTAACTTTTTTTTTTTTTAAATCATCTTTCTCTATCTAGTTCAGGCCACACAGGTGTGAGAAGGTACAATAAAGTTGTATACTATTCACTCATATGAAAAGGTGAAATTGCATTAATCCCAGAAGCTATTCTAGACAATGGAATACTGGACAAACCCCTCTAAATAATTAAGTCTTTGGGGGAGACCCATCCAAGCAACACTCAATTTAATGGTTGTTCTAATTTGAGGAAAGCTTATAGAATCTTTCCCAGGCACTAACACATAGATGGAAGCATATTTATCGTGTACTTTGCACATGTTCAACACCGCCAAAATTTCCTATAGCTCATGCATCTGGAAGCAAGAAAGAGCAGCAAGAATTCTCTCAGCTGAGGAAGGCTGAGCTGGGAGCCACTCTTGAAGAAACTAATGTTAAATGCAAGCTTTTGGATGCCCTGGAGGATGACTTCTGTGAATAGAAAAAAATTTTTAATGAATTTGGTTTTTTTAAAAGTTATAAAATTCAAAACTCTAGTTCTTTTATAGGATCTCTGGTAGAGTACTGGTTGCGAGTCAGGCTGCTAGCCTCAAAGTCAGCAGTTCAAAACTACCAGCTTTTCCACAAGAGAAAGATGAGACTTTCTGCTCCCATAAAGCTTGACAGCCTTGGAAACCCTAGGCAGGGTTGCCATTAATTGGAACTGACTCCACAGCACACCACCACCACCACCACCACCAAGTTCTATAAGCATTTAAATTATTTGCAAATCTCATTACCTTATTTGCAAAACTTATTACCCTATTTACAAATCTAGCATAGTTTATAATCACATTAAAGGGAGATTGAAACACTTAATTAAATTATATTTAACTTTCCAAACATGCAAGCTTAGCATATTAAACTTCTTTTTTATAAGTACCATGCTTAACTGACATATATTTCAACTTCTTAAATAACATGAGAAATTTAATAAATGTAAATTGTGATTCCTAAGTTCTTTAAATGTTCCTATATTATTTACCAATTTGTTAAAATTTCAACTTAAAAATGACAAAATTAAAACAATTACCAATTAAACATTTTTTTTCTACTGAAATTACCATGTTAATCTTCAGGCACAACTTCTATTAAACATTATACGGTTTCAAAGCACTTAAACTTACAACTGTGCACATACTTCTAAAGGACCTATGTGTACATCATTTTTAAAGCTCAGTTTGAACTGCAAGGTCAGAGGTTCAATGTCACCAGTCGCCCCTTGGAAATCCTTCACAGGGTCACTACAGCTCAGAACCTACTCCACTCAGTGGCACTTAACAACATCAACAGTATAAAGATGCTTACCAAAAAAAGGAAAGAGCTATGTAAAATTACACAGTTTCAGAGTTCCCTTCCCAAAAGAATGTGGTGGGGTCAGGGGTTTGTCTTCTCAGCTGAAAGAGTGAGGTTCTGAATAAATGTGACATCGGTAACTACAGACATCTACAGCAATTTTTTTCACCACCCCAACTGCAACATTGATTCCTTTTCTATAATTTCTATTTTATGAACTCTGAAACTTAAAAAGAGGAGACTGGTGATGATTTAGGCAACCTCCCTAGGGTTATAGCCTAACGTTACAAAATGTTCACAACAAATTAAATAGCATTGGTAATTCCCTCTCAGGTACCTGTATTACTAATTTGACTTTGTATTTTCTTGGTTCTTAAAATAATTAAATATTTACCATCTGACTCCAAATTATTTTTCCTTATTATCCTGTTTGATAGGACCATATAACTCTTACAAGTATGAAAGTGATATCCAATTAAATACGAAATATAACTCGTGACTTTGTCTGATTCTGGTCACAAATTTCAGGGGTGGCCTCCTGGGTGATAAAGAGTCCTTTACAATTAGTACTTTGGTTCCAATACAGGAAAGCAACCAGTGTGATGAGGGTCAACACAGAAAGAGGGCCTACATCCTACTAAAAAGAACATCTAGAGGCAACACAAGGCTCTGTGTAGACAGAAGTAGAACATACAACTTATATTGGTGCTAGGTAGAATAGAACAAAACCTTGTCCAGTCGTAATCCATTCTCACACTCATTGCTGTTTGAGCTCATTGTTGCTACCACTTGTTGAGGGTTTTTCTGAGCGCAGTGGTTACGAACCGGGCTGCAAACCTCAGTAACTGTAGTTCGAAGCTACCAGCTGTTTCGTGGGAGAAAGATAAGGCTTTCTGCTCCCATAAAGATTAATACCCTTGGAAACCCTGTACAGGGTTGCTATGACAGGGAAACAACTCCACGGCACATAACAACAACAACATACGTTATACTATACATTATAACGGAGTCCTGGTGTGCCACTGTGGGTTAATCCGCCTGACTGCAAAGCTGTTTGAACTGCAAGGTTGGCAGTTCAGCAGCCCCTCCTCGGAAACCCTATCCAGGGTAGCTATGGGTCGTAACGGACTAGACGGCACTTAACAAAAACAAAAACAACACACATTATACCGGAGTCCTGGTGTGGCTATGTAGGTTAATGCGCCAGACTGCAAAGCCGTTTGAACTTAAGGTTGGTGGTTCATGCTCACCAGCTGCTCCTAGGAAGCCCTATACAGGGTCGCTATGGGTTGGAAATGACTCAACAGCACTTAACAACAA
>NW_006408584.1:16713938-16721506 GCF_000296735.1 Chrysochloris asiatica
CCTTGGACTTCCTCCTTCAATATCATTGGCTCTTGATCATATGCTACCTCTTGAAATGGCTGAACATTTACCATTTCCTTTTGGGACAGTGACTGTGTGTATTCCTTCCATCTTCCCTTGGTGCTTTCTGCCTCATTCAATAATTTGCCCAGAGAATCTTTCAATAACGAAAGTATAGGCTTGGATTTTTTCTTCAGTTTCCCCCAGCTTGAGAAATGCTGAGTGTGTTCTTCCTTTTTGGTTTTCTTAACCCTACAGTAGGCTCTGTTAAAACAACACTAGAATTGGTGAACTTTAATAATTTCTATGTTTCCTGCCTTCTTACATCCATTCTTTGCACCCATTCTTCAGTACCCAAATCAATGTGGCCTAGTATCCCTAGACTCCTCTCTCTAGTACTTCTACCAACATTATCACAATCTCTCACGTTTTCAATTTGTCCTTTAGACTTCTGGTTCCAATGTATCACTGTATAACCCATAAGTTTGGCACACCTTGAATGGGCAGGTGCTGAAAAAACACCAAATGAATCAATTTTTACCTAAACACAGGTATGGATATTTCATTTTAATGTCTTTAAATATTTTAATCTAAAAGGAATTAAAAGACCATTTAAAAACAAAGAATATTTTCCTTAATTGAAATTTCCTAAAAGGTGAATTCATACAGGTACTATCAAACATATGTCTAAACAAACTTCCACATGTATTAGTTCCTTTCAGGTTGCTGACTTACTTATACTCTCATAAAATGTGTTGTTCTTGTTAAGTTCCATAAAGCCAGTTCCGGTCCATAGAAGCCCTATATAGGATTTCCAAGGAGCACCTGGTGAGCTTGAACCTCCAACCATTATTTCAACCCAACTTGCAGTCCAGTGCATTGACCCATAGTACCATACCAGGACTCTTAGGAGGAAGAAAATCACCCTTGTGACTTTTTTTTTAAGTGTTATTGCAAAATAGTACATTTCTACTTTTAAAAATACAATAGACATTTGCATTCTATTGTCAGGCAATGCTACGGATTTAAGAAGCCCTGGCGTGGCTCTGTAGGATAAGCACTGGATCGCAAGGTTGGTATGAACCACAAGGTCAGTGGTTTCAAACTCTCCAGTTGCTCCTCAGAAACCCTCTACAGGGTCGCTATGAGTAGACTTGACAGCACTTAACAACAACACAACATGGACTTAAAGCTCTCTTCACCTAACAAGGAATTATAAAGTACATGATATAAAGCATTTTTTGTTGTTGTTTTATCTTTGTTGTTGTTAGGTGCCATCGAGTAGGTACTGACTCATAGCGACCCTGTGCACAACAGAACAAAACACTGCCTGGTCCTGGGCCAACCTCACCATTGTTGCCATGCTTGAGCCCATTGATGCTGCCACTTTACCAATCCATCTCGCTGGGGATCTTCCTCTTTTTCTCTGACCCTCCACCTTACCAAACATGTTATCTTTCTCCAGTGACTGGGTTCTTCTTGACATACATCCGAAGTATGAAGTTTGGCCATCATGGCCTCCAAGGAGCACTCTGGCTGCACTTCTTCCAACACAGATCTGTTGGTTCTTTTGGCAGCCCATGGTACTTTCAATACTCTCCTTCAACACCATAAATCAAATGCTTCAATTCTACTACAATCTTCCTTATTCACTGTCAACCTTTCAACATGCATATGAGGTCATTGAAAATACTATGTCTTGGGTCAGGCACACCTTAGTCCTCAAGCTGACATCTTTGTTCTTCAACATTTTAAAAAGGTCTAGTGCAGCAGATTTGCCAATGCAATATGTCCTTTGATTTCTTGACTGCTGTTTCCATGAGTGTTGATGGTTAATCCAAGAAGAATGAAGGCCTTGACAACTTCAAACTTTTGTCCATTAATAAAAATGTTTATTGGTCCAGTGGTGAGGATTCTTGTTTTCTTTACATTGAGATGCAATCCATACTGAAGGTGTGGTCTTTGATCTTCATCAGTAAATATTTTAAGTCCTCTTCACTTTCTGCAAGCAAGGTTGTATCATCTGCATATCACAGGTTGTTAATGAGTCTTCCTCCAATCCTGATGCCACATTTTTCTTCATATAACCCAGCTTCTTGGATTATTTGCTCATCATACATGTTGAATAAGTATGGTGAAAGAATACAACCCTGCCACACATCTTTCTTCATTTTAATCCAGTCAGTGTTCCCATGTTTTATTCAAACAATTGCCTCTTGGTCCATGTACAGATTCCTCATGAGCACAATTAAGTGTTCCAAAATACTCAAACTTCGCAATGTTATCCATAGCTTGTCATGAGCCACACAATCGAAAGCCTTTGCATAGTCAATAAAGCACAGGTAAACATCTTTCTGATAATCTCTGCTTTCAGCCAAGATCCATCAGACATCAGCAATGATACCCCATGCTCCACATCCTCTTCTGAATCCGGCTTGAACCTCTGAAAGTTCTCTGTCAATGTATGCTTGTAGCCGTTTCTGTATTACCTTTAGTAAAAAAACATGGGATATCAAAGATATTGTCCTATGATTTCCACATTCTGTTGGTCACCTCTCATTGGAATGGGCACAAATAGGGATCTCTTCCAATCAGTCAGCCAGATAGTTGTCTTCCAAATTTCTTGGCGTAAATGAGTAAGTGCTTCCTGTGCTGCCTCACTTTCTTGAAAGATTTCAATTTTTATTCCATCAATTCCTGGAGCCTTGTTCTTTGCCAATTCCTTCAATGCACCTTGGACTTCTTCCATCAGTATCATTGGCTCTTGATCATATGCTACCTCTTGAAATGGTTGAACATCAACCATTTCCTTTTGTTACAGTGACTCTGTGTATTCCTTCTTTGTAAGATCAATTAAGTCTTTGTATTTTGTGAGGAATACAATGTTTTTACTTTAAAACATTGTGGTATTCAGTCATAGATTGATTCATTTTCTTCATAGGATGTGTTCAGTACCTGCTGTGTACCAGACCTGTTCTGGGTTCCTAACACACAGAACTTATAGTCTAAAAAAAAGGAATTTACAAATTTTGATGGACTTTACATTTCATATAGTCAAACAACAGAATTAGTGTTTTCACCTTCTGATAGTAATACCACTAAACTTTAAACAAGACAACAGAAAATTAATAGATATTAACTTTCACATAGTATCTCTGAAACTCTCAGAATAGCAAAGGGCTCTAATGAAGTAGGCAAAAGAAAAATTTTTTAAAAATTTAGATTAGTTTTAAATGTGCGTATAATTTTCTTGCTTTTGTTATTTGAAACTGAGTTATCACATCTTTTTTAAAAAATGTATCTTCATATGACAGTAACAAACTAATTCTCTAAATGAAGCTGGCAATTCTATAAACTGGAGTCTGCTAGCGAACAGTATATAAAATGTTTTCTATGACTTTAGGGTTATACAGACTTTTTGATTATATTATTTGAAGATAAGAAATGTTAACTGTTTGAAGAATTATTTTTGATCAACCTATACACCAAACATTTAAAGATCAAAACATTTCAAACTATCACTGATTTTAATTCCTTCTGTTTGGTTCTTATATATCATTATAAAACTGTTCTGGTACAGCCGTGAGAATTTTCCACCATTTTTCTTGCTTTGTTTCTCATTAAAAAAAAAAATACAACAAAAAATTCCATGGATCCCACAATGATACTAGTAGCCCAGATTACGTTAACAGTACCTTTATTATCAGAAGAGCAGGACTAAATAATTAAACCATTTTCAAAATAGAAACACACTCAAAAAAGTTTCCCAAGAACATTTTTTTTTAAGTTTCTCTTAATTAAGATTAATGTATCACATTACACATAAATTAAAGCATGCCTTAACTCATATTCAGTAGAAAGACGAAGTAGATGGTTATTTGGGAGCATCTCTTGGAATAAAAACCTAGTCACAAACTACTCTTTCTTTACAAGTGGCTAAAGCAGAGGAAATGCAAGATTGCTTTTTTTTTTTTTTTTTTCCTTAGAAAGCCCGTGTAATTGTAATGCCAGTCAGAAGCCTTTACTGCCCTTAGAAGAGAACCTGGGTGTCTGTGAAAACCATCACCCTAGCATTAGCAATGTCGGTTCACATCTGAGCATCTACAGCAGAGGGTGTACCTAATACACAGATATAGGTAGAGATAGGTATTCAGGGCTTATTAGGAAACAAATGATAACTCTGTTTCGTTTCCTTATTCCTGCACCTTATCTTCCTTATCGTTCCACTCACATTGGCAAGGAAGATGGACACCTTACCTTTGGGCTCCAAATTGTTCCTCACATCTTTGATTCAGTAAAATGTCAGTGACCGCCAGGTTTGCCTGCTCCTCACCTCTATCCCCATCTTCTCCAGTCTTTGGGGACTATCAAAGGGTGGCCTAAGGGTCTGGGCTGATGGAAAAGGACTAAGGATTGTGATCCCAGCGTTTGGCAGCGGTTCTTCCTCATCTTCACTCTTCCACCGCAGACCTTTTTCCATAAGGCACCCCTAAACCCATCTTCCCCTTCTCCAGCCCCCACCCCCGTCCCCCACCGCCAATAGTGTAATCCTCTGCCTCCCTCAGGGATCCCATCCCCACCGGGAATGGCAGAGGCAGCTACCTTACCAGGCTCATGGACACCTGGGTTGTCGGACAGCTCTAAGACCAGGAGTTCCCGGCCCTCGAAACTGCGCCCCACAGTGTAGATCCTGCTGATGGCGGTGCACTGCAGCCATACGGACACCAGAGCCTCGCGCAGCTCGGGGTAGCGGTGGTACTCGAAGGAGATGCCGTCCTCCTGCAGCAGAAGCCGCCGCCGCCTCAAGCCCGCCGTGGGTGCCCCGGGCTCCTGGGCTTCGGTACCCAACAGCCAAGCGCAGGCGGTCAATGTCCAGCACAGCGCCAGCACCGCCCGGCAGCCTTGCCCGGCCATCTCTGTGTTCAGGCCCAACTCAGCTTGTGCCTGCCTAAGCCGAGCGGTCTCTTTTGTTTACCGGGCTCCGGGGCTTAGTTGGCCGGCGCTGCGGCTGGGTTGCAAATTCCGCACTGGCCTCTTCTTGCCTCACCTCCCAGGGCTGAATGAGTGTCCGCGCGCGCGCGCTGGGGCCACCCAGAGGAAAGGGGCGCAGCCGCTGCTTCGTGGGCTGCACTACTGGCCGCCCCGCCCAGGGGAGCGACCTGCAGGAGAAACCACTGCGACGCGGGGGCGCAGTGGGAGCGCAGATCCAGCCCCCAGGTTGTGAATCTACCAGCGATGCTTGCGTTGTCGGTTAGCTCAGAACCACGTCAAATGTCAAATGGCTCTGGGGTGATGCAGGTGAAATGACAGCTAACGTCTGGGAAACGGTTGTCATTGAGAGACCCGTAACATTGCATGTGAAAGAAATATTCTTGGAATGTATTGGAGCCTTTTTAAAAATACTATCTATCCAAAATCGAATAGGGTTTCCGTCAAGATGCACCAAAAATTAAAACACATTCCAGAATAAAAGGAAGAAAGAGTGGTAGCCGCTGTCCTTCTCTCCATGATAACTGGATTACTAATCCAAATACAAACCTCTAGAGTTAGATTTTCATTTATTGCAAGGTCAGACTAGAAAATATAATACTGTATACATCAATTTAAAAGTTTAAGAGAATAAAAGTGAATTCTCTCCATTTGCTGATAGCCTTTCATTGTACTTATGACATTTCTGGATTCTTCCAGGAAAACAAAACAACAATCCCCAAAGGACTAGACAGTTTCTTTTGGACAATGGTGACCATCTTCTGTAACAACGTGTCGAAAACAGTACAGTTCTAAGGGTGTGCTAGATCTAGCTTGGCATTAAGATTTAAATAAGATTAAAGAAAACAATTCTTGATAAGTGGCACCACGCTTCCCTTCACAAAACTACTGTAAAAATATGGAATTATTTACAGCTCTAACTATCCAGAGTATATACAGGATTTGAGGTGGTGCAGTGGGTTAGGCGTTAGATTGCTAACCACAAGGTGGGTGGTTCACCCAGCAGCCACTCTGTAGGAGAAAGATGAGGCAGTCTGCTCCTGTAAACACCAAGAAACAGTAAGGTGCAGTTCTATTCTGTCTTAGAGAGTTATTAAGAATCTGAATTAACTTGATGTGTTTTGTTTTTGTTGTTGTTGGGGGTGGGGAGGTTTAGATAGGAATTATTTTCCTAAAGTAATATCTGGACGAGACATTCTAAAGAGGTCACAATTTGAACTTTAGAACCACACGTAAATAAATAATCAAATGGGCATTCCAACTAAGCAGAAAAACTGGAGACCAGGAGAGTCATTTCTCATGTTAGTTTTGGTTTTAGTTTACTTTCTAAAATTACTCTTTCTAATACTATCTATATATAAGGAGCTCTGGTAGCGTAGTGGTTATGAATCAGGCTGCCAACCTTAAGGTCAGCAGTTCGAAACTACCAGCTGTTCCGCAGGAGAAAGATGAGACTTTCTGCTCCCATAAAGATTTACAGCCTTGGAAACCCTGTACAGGGTCGCAATCAGTCGGAACCAACTCCACGGCACATAACCACCACCACCAATCCTATCTATTGAGCCCTGGTGGCTCTGTGGGTTAATGCATTGGACTACAAGGTCGGTTGAAATCACAAGGTCTGTGGTTCTAACTTACCCACCCCTCCTTGGAAACCCTTGCTGAGTCGGAAAGGACTCGAGGGAATTTAACAACAACTATAATCCTGTCTATAATGCATTACACTGAATACAACTCTTCATCTGGAAATCAATGAAGAGAATATCAAGTTAATTTAATGGATCAAAAAGGAAAGAACTGACATGGTTGGTAAGGTGCTGCCAGAGAGACCTGGCTCCAAACCCCTCTGACTGTCTACATTTCCCACAACATGGAACTCGGGTTTTTGTTTTGTTTTGTTTTTTCTCCCAGGGGAAAACAGTCACTACAAAGGCATGCCACTCACGTGAGTTTGAATCCAGTCACATTCCTTGTCAATGTAGGCAAAGCTAAAATTGTTTCTTTTCCACTATGACAGTCTGTATTTGATTATGTGGTTCAAAAGTTTACAACCAAAGCTATAATTACATTTCTAAACACATGCCCAAAAGAGCAACTTTGAGACTCTAGAAGAAGAAAACAGGGTAGCTAAAACCAATAACTTCGGAGTGGAAGGTTAAGATTTTCATGTTAGCAATTTAAAGAAACCACACTAACTTGAGGGATATTAACTAGTAACTGCACACATAAATAACATATTATTCATTGAAGTCCTGTGTTGTCCCTTTGCTCTCTCTTTAAACATAGGGTATGTTTTCTACTCCTCTTATTTTATTTTTTTGTTGTTGTTTTACTTTGCTTTTATTTTTTTTAATGGGTGGAGTTGTACCAATTATGTGGTCTCAGAGGATCTCACCCCCTTCCAAGACTAAGATTCAATGGGAATACACTCTCTGATTGGTGACCATGTTCGTCACCAATAAGGGGAAGTGAGGGAAAAACAGCAATGAAGCTGTGAGCTAAAGCCCTACAACGTTCAATAGATTCCTGTGAACCCAGGTGGAGACCTGGTTGGCCAGCAGTGTGGCAAGACCTGGGGA